>NW_024544046.1:0-174470 GCF_018167655.1 Microtus oregoni | reverse complement strand
AGTACTGAGCACCCAGCAGCCTGAGCACTGAGCACCCCAGCACCCTGGAGTACTGAGCACCTCGAGCACTGAGCACCCAGCACACTGAGTACTGAGCACCGAGCACATCGAGCACTGAGCACCCAGCACCCCGAGCACTGAGCACCCAGCACCCCGAGCACTGAGCACCAAGCACCCTGAGCACTGAGCACCCAGCACCCTGAGTACTGAGCACCCAGCACCCTGAGCACTGAGCACCCCAGCACCCTGAGCACTGAGCACCCAGCACCCTGAGCACTGAGCACCCAGCACACAGAGTACTGAGCACTGAGCACCAGCACCCCGAGTACTAAGCACCCAGCACCCTGAGTACTGAGCACTGAGCACCCAGCACCCCGAGCACTGAGCACCCAGCACCCTGAGCACTGAGCACCCAGCACCCGAGTACTGAGCACCCAGCACCCTGAGTACTGAGCACCCAGCACCCTGAGTACTGAGCACAAAGCACCCCGAGTACTGGGCAACCAACACGCTGAGTACTGAGCACCCAGCACCCTGAGCACTGAGCACCCAGCACCCCGAGCACTGAGCACCCAGCACCCTGAGTACTGAGCACCCAGCACCCTGAGCACTGAGCACCCAGCACCCCTGAGCACTGAGCACCCCAGCACCCTGAGCACTGAGCACGCAGCACCCTGAGTAGTGAGCACCCAACGTACTGAGCATCGGAGCACCCTGAGCACTGAGCACCCAGCACCCTGAGTACTGAGAACCGAGCACCCCGAGCACTGAGCACCCAGCACCCTGAGTACTGAGCTCCGAGCACCCCGAGCACTGAGCACCCAGCGCCCCGAGCACCGAGCACCCTGAGCACTGAGCATCCAGCACCCTGAGTACTGAGCACCCAGCACCCTGAGCAATGAACACCCTGAGGACTGAGCACCCAGCACCCTGAGCACTGAGCACACAGCACCCTGAGCACTGAGCACCCAGCACCCTGAGTACTGAGCACTGAGCACGCAGCACCCCGAGGACTGAGCACCCAGCACCCTGAGTACTGAGCACTGAGCACCCAGCACCCCGAGCACTGAGCACCCAGGACCCTGAGCACTGAGCACCCAGCACCCTGAGCACTGAGCACCCAGCACCCGAGTACTGAGCACCCAGCACCCTGAGTACTGAGCACCCAGCACCCTGAGTACTGAGCACAAAGCTCCCCCGAGTACTGGGCAACCAACACCCTGAGTACTGAGCACCCAGCACCCTGAGCACTGAGCACCCAGCACCCCGAGCACTCAGCACCCAGCACCCTGAGTACTGAGCACCCAGCACCCTGAGCACTGAGCACCCAGCACCCTGAGCACTGAGCACCCAGCACCCTGAGCACTGAGCACCGCAGCACCCTGAGTAGTGAGCACCCAACGTACTGAGCATCGAGCACCCTGAGCACTGAGCACCCAGCACCCTGAGTACTGAGAACCGAGCACCCCGAGCACTGAGCACCCAGCACCCTGAGTACTGAGCTCTGAGTACCCGGAGCACTGAGCACCCAGCGCCCCGAGCACCGAGCACCCTGAGCACTGAGCGCCCAGCACCCTGAGTACTGAGCACCCAGCACCCTGAGCAATGAACACCCTGAGGACTGAGCACCCAGCACCCTGAGCACTGAGCACCCAGCACGCTGAGCACTGAGCACCCAGCACCCTGAGTACTGAGCACTGAGCACGCAGCACCCCGAGCACTGAGCACCCAGCACCCTGAGTACTGAGCACTGAGCACCCAGCACCCCGAGCACTGAGCACCCAGCACCCTGAGCACTGAGCACCCAGCACCCGAGTACTGAGCACCCAGCACCCTGAGTACTGAGCACCCAGCACCCTGAGTACTGAGCAACCAGCACCCTGAGCACTGAGCACTGAGCACCCAGCACCCTGAGCACTGAGCACTGAACACCCAGCACCCCCGAGCACTGAGCACCCAGCACCCCGAGCACTGAGCACCCAGCACCCTGAGCACTGAGCACCCTGTGGACTGAACACCCAGCACCCTGAGCACTGAGCACCCAGCACCCTGAGTACTGAGCACCGATCACCCTGAGCACTGAGCACCCAGCACCCCGAGCACTGAGCACCCAGCACCCTGAGTACTGAGCTCCCAGCACCCCGAGCACTGAGCACCCAGTACCCTGAGTACTGAGCACACTGAGTACTGAGCACCCAGCACCCCGAGTACTGAGCAGCCAGCGCCCTGAGCACTGAGCACCCAGCACCCCGAGCACTGAGCACTGAGCACCCTGAGCACTGAGCACCCAGCACACCGTGTACTGAGCACTGAGCACCCTGAGTACTGAGCACCAAGCACCCTAAGTACTGAGCACTGAGCACCCTCAGTACTGAGCACCCAGCACCCTGAGCACTTCGTACCCAGCACCCTGAGTACTGAGCACTGAGAAACCCTGAGTACTGAGCACCGAGCACACTGAGTACTGAGCACCCAGCACGCTGATCACTGAGCACCCCAGCACCCTGAGCACTGAGCACCCAGCACCTTGAGTACTGAGCAGCCGAGCAACCCGAGCACTGAGCACCCAGCACCCTGAGTACTGAGCACCCAGCACCCTGAGCACTGAGCACCCAGCACCCTGAGCACTGAGCACCCAGCACCCCGAGCACTGATCACCCAGCACCCTGAGTACTGAGCACCCAGCACCCTGAGCACTGAGCACAAAGCACCCTGAGTACTGAGCACCCAGCACGCTGATCACTGAGCAACCAGCACCCTGAGCACTGAGCACTGAGCACCCAGCACCCTGAGCACTGAGCACTGAACACCCAGCACCCCGAGCACTGAGCACCCAGCACAGCGAGCACTGAGCACCCCAGCACCCTGAGCACTGAGCACCCTGTGGACTGAACACCCAGCACCCTGAGCACTGAGCACCCAGCACCCTGACTACTGAGCACCGATCACCCTGAGCACTGAGCACCCAGCACCCCGAGCACTGAGCACCCAGCACCCTGAGTAATGAGCTCCCAGCACCCCGAGCACTGAGCACCCAGTACCCTGAGTACTGAGCACCCTGAGTACTGAGCACCGAGCACCCCGAGCACTGAGCACCCAGCACCCGGAGTACTGAGCACCCAGCACCCTGAGTACTAAGCACCGAGCACCCCTGAGTACTGAGCACCCAGCACCCTGAGCACTGAGCACCCAGCACCCTGAGTACTGAGCACCTCGAGCACTGAGCACCCAGCACACTGAGTACTGAGCACCGAGCACATCGAGCACTGAGCACCCAGCACCCCGAGCACTGAGCACCCAGCACCCCGAGCACTGAGCACCCAGCACCCTGAGCACTGAGCACCCAGCACCCTGAGTACTGAGCACCCAGCACCCTGAGCACTGAGTACCCAGCACCCTGAGCACTGAGCACCCAGCACCCTGAGCACTGAGCACCCAGCACCCTGAGCACTGAGCACCCAGCACACAGAGTACTGAGCACTGAGCACCCAGCACCCCGAGTACTAAGCACCCAGCACCCTGAGTACTGAGCACTGAGCACCCAGCACCCCGAGCACTGAGCACCCAGCACCCTGAGCACTGAGCACCCAGCACCCGAGTACTGAGCACCCAGCACCCTGAGTACTGAGCACCCAGCACCCTGAGTACTGAGCACAAAGCAGGCCGAGTACTGGGCAACCAACACGCTGAGTACTGAGCACCCCAGCACCCTGAGCACTGAGCACCCAGCACCCCGAGCACTGAGCACCCAGCACCCTGAGCACTGAGCACCCAGCACCCTGAGCACTGAGCACCCAGCACACAGAAGTACTGAGCACTGAGCACCCAGCACCCTGAGCACTGAGCACCCAGCACCCTGAGCACTGAGCACGCAGCACCCTGAGTAGTGAGCACCCAACGTACTGAGCATCGAGCACCCTGAGCACTGAGCACCCAGCACCCTGAGTACTGAGAACCGAGCACCCCGAGCACTGAGCACCCAGCACCCTGAGTACTGAGCTCCGAGCACCCCGAGCACTGAGCACCCAGCGCCCCGAGCACCGAGCACCCTGAGCACTGAGCATCCAGCACCCTGAGTACTGAGCACCCAGCACCCTGAGCAATGAACACCCTGAGGACTGAGCACCCAGCACCCTGAGCACTGAGCACACAGCACCCTGAGCACTGAGCACCCAGCACCCTGAGTACTGAGCACTGAGCACGCAGCACCCCGAGGACTGAGCACCCAGCACCCTGAGTACTGAGCACTGAGCACCCAGCACCCCGAGCACTGAGCACCCAGCACCCTGAGCACTGAGCACCCCAGCACCCTGAGCACTGAGCACCCAGCACCCGAGTACTGAGCACCCAGCACCCTGAGTACTGAGCACCCAGCACCCTGAGTACCTGAGCACAAAGCTCCCCGAGTACTGGGCAACGAACACCCTGAGTACTGAGCACCCCAGCACCCTGAGCACTGAGCACCCAGCACCCCCGAGCACTCAGCACCCAGCACCCTGAGTACTGAGCACCCCAGCACCCTGAGCACTGAGCACCCAGCACCCTGAGCACTGAGCACCCAGCACCCTGAGCACTGAGCACGGAGCACCCTGAGTAGTGAGCACCCAACGTACTGAGCATCGAGCACCCTGAGCACTGAGCACCCAGCACCCTGAGTACTGAGAACCGAGCACCCCCGAGCACTGAGCACCCAGCACCCTGAGTACTGAGCTCGGAGTACCCGGAGCACTGAGCACCCAGCGCCCCGAGCACCGAGCACCCTGAGCACTGAGCGCCCAGCACCCTGAGTACTGAGCACCCAGCACCCTGAGCAATGAACACCCTGAGGACTGAGCACCCAGCACCCTGAGCACTGAGCACCCAGCACGCTGAGCACTGAGCACCCAGCACCCTGAGTACTGAGCACTGAGCACGCAGCACCCCGAGCACTGAGCACCCAGCACCCTGAGTACTGAGCACTGAGCACCCCAGCACCCCCGAGCACTGAGCACCCCAGCACCCTGAGCACTGAGCACCCAGCACCCGAGTTACTGAGCACCCAGCACCCTGAGTACTGAGCACCCAGCTCCCTGAGTACTGAGCAACCAGCACCCTGATCACTGAGCACTGAGCACCCAGCACCCTGAGCACTGAGCACTGAACACCCAGCACCCCGAGCACTGAGCACCCAGCACCCCGAGCACTGAGCACCCAGCACCCTGAGCACTGAGCACCCTGTGGACTGAACACCCAGCACCCTGAGCACTGAGCACCCAGCACCCTGAGTACTGAGCACCGATCACCCTGAGCACTGAGCACCCAGCACGCCGAGCACTGAGCACCCAGCACCCTGAGCACTGAGCACCAGCACCCCGAGCACTGAGCACCCAGCACCCTGAGTACTGAGCTCCCAGCACCCTGAGCACTGAGCACCCAGCACCCTGAGTACTGAGCACCGATCACCCTGAGCACTGAGCACCCAGCACCCCGAGCACTGAGCACCCAGCACCCTGAGTACTGAGCTCCCAGCACCCCGAGCACTGAGCACCCAGTACCCTGAGTACTGAGCACCCTGAGTACTGAGCACCGATCACCCTGAGCACTGAGCTCCCAGCACCCTGAGTACTGTGCACCCAGCACCCTGAGCACTGTGCGCCCAGCACCCTGAGTACTGAGCACCCAGCACCCTGAGCACTGAGCACCCAGCACCCTGAGTACTGAGCACCCAGCACCCTGAGCACTGAGCACCCAGCACCCTGAGTACTTCGCACCCAGCACACGGAGCACTGAGCACCCAGCACCCCAAGAATGAGCACCCAGCACCCCGAGTACTGAGCACCCGAGCACCCTGAGCACTGAGTACCCAGCACCCTGAGCACTGAGCACCCAGCACCTTGAGTACTGAGCACCCAGCACCCTGAGTACTGAGCACCCAGCACCCTGAGCAAAGAGCACCGAGCACCCCGAGTACTGAGCACCCAGCACCCTGAGTACTGAGCACCCAGCACCCTGAGTACTGAACACCCAGCACCCTGAGCACTGAGCACTGAGCACCCTGAGCACTGAGTACTGAGCACCGAGCACCCCGAGCACTGAGCAGCCAGCACCCGGAGTACTGAGCACACCAGCACCCTGAGTACTAAGCACCGAGCACCCTGAGTACTGAGCACCCAGCACCCTGAGCACTGAGAACCCAGCACCCTGAGTACTGAGCACCTCGAGCACTGAGCACCCAGCACACTGAGTACTGAGCACCAAGCACATCGAGAACTGAGCACCCAGCACCCCGAGCACTGAGCACCCAGCACCCCGAGCACTGAGCACCCAGCACCCTGAGCACTGAGCACCCAGCACCCTGAGTACTGAGCACCCAGCACCCTGAGCACTGAGTACCCAGCACCCTGAGCACTGAGCACCCAGCACCCTGAGCACTGAGCACCCAGCACCCTGAGCACTGAGCACCCAGCACACAGAGTACTGAGCACTGAGCACCCAGCACCCCGAGTACTAAGCACCCAGCACCCTGAGTACTGAGCACTGAGCACCCAGCACCCCGAGCACTGAGCACCCAGCACCCTGAGCACTGAGCACCCAGCACCCGAGTACTGAGCACCCAGCACCCTGAGTACTGAGCACCCAGCACCCTGAGTACTGAGCACAAAGCACCCCGAGTACTGGGCAACCAACACGCTGAGTACTGAGCACCCAGCACCCTGAGCACTGAGCACCCAGCACCCCGAGCACTGAGCACCCAGCACCCTGAGTACTGAGCACCCAGCACCCTGAGCACTGAGCACCCAGCACCCTGAGCACTGAGCACCCAGGCACCCTGAGCACTGAGCACGCAGCACCCTGAGTAGTGAGCACCCAACGTACTGAGCATCGAGCACCCTGAGCACTGAGCACCCAGCACCCTGAGTACTGAGAACCGAGCACCCCGAGCACTGAGCACCCAGCACCCTGAGTACTGAGCTCCGAGCACCCGAGCACTGAGCACCCAGCGCCCCGGAGCACCGAGCACCCTGAGCACTGAGCATCCAGCACCCTGAGTACTGAGCACCCAGCACCCTGAGCACTGAGCACCCAGCACCCTGAGTACTGAGCACTGAGCACGCAGCACCCCGAGGACTGAGCACCCAGCACCCTGAGATACTGAGCACTGAGCACCCCAGCACCCCGAGCACTGAGCACCCAGCACCCTGAGCACTGAGCACCCAGCACCCTGAGCACTGAGCACCCAGCACCCGAGTACTGAGCACCCAGCACCCTGAGTACTGAGCACCCAGCACCCTGAGTACTGAGCACAAAGCTCCCCGAGTACTGGGCAACCAACACCCTGAGTACTGAGGCACCCAGCACCCTGAGCACTGAGCACCCAGCACCCCGAGCACTCAGCACCCAGCACCCTGAGTACTGAGCACCCAGCACCCTGAGCACTGAGCACCCAGCACCCTGAGCACTGAGCACCCAGCACCCTGAGCACTGAGCACGCAGCACCCTGAGTAGTGAGCACCCAACGTACTGAGCATCGAGCACCCTGAGCACTGAGCACCCAGCACCCTGAGTACTGAGAACCGAGCACCCCGAGCACTGAGCACCCAGCACCCTGAGTACTGAGCTCTGAGTACCCGGAGCACTGAGCACCCAGCGCCCCGAGCACCGAGCACCCTGAGCACTGAGCGCCCAGCACCCTGAGTACTGAGCACCCAGCACCCTGAGCAATGAACACCCTGAGGACTGAGCACCCAGCACCCTGAGCACTGAGCACCCAGCACGCTGAGCACTGAGCACCCAGCACCCTGAGTACTGAGCACTGAGCACGCAGCACCCCGAGCACTGAGCACCCAGCACCCTGAGTACTGAGCACTGAGCACCCAGCACCCCGAGCACTGAGCACCCAGCACCCTGAGCACTGAGCACCCAGCACCCGAGTACTGAGCACCCAGCACCCTGAGTACTGAGCACCTAGCACCCTGAGTACTGAGCAACCAGCACCCTGAGCACTGAGCACTGAGCACCCAGCACCCTGAGCACTGAGCACTGAACACCCAGCACCCCGAGCACTGAGCACCCAGCACCCCGAGCACTGAGCACCCAGCACCCTGAGCACTGAGCACCCTGTGGACTGAACACCCAGCACCCTGAGCACTGAGCACCCAGCACCCTGAGTACTGAGCACCGATCACCCTGAGCACTGAGCACCCAGCACCCCGAGCACTGAGCACCCAGCACCCTGAGTACTGAGCTCCCAGCACCCCGAGCACTGAGCACCCAGTACCCTGAGTACTGAGCACCCTGAGTACTGAGCACCGATCACCCTGAGCACTGAGCTCCCAGCACCCTGAGTACTGAGCACCCAGCACCCTGAGCACTGTGCGCCCAGCACCCTGAGTACTGAGCACACAGCACCCTGAGCACTGAGCACCCAGCACCCTGAGTACTGAGCACCCAGCACCCTGAGCACTGAGCACCCAGCACCCTGAGTACTGCGCACCCAGCACCCCGAGCACTGAGCACCCAGCACCCCAAGAATGAGCACCCAGCACCCCGAGTACTGAGCAACGAGCACCCTGAGCACTGAGTACCCAGCACCCTGAGCACTGAGCACCCTGCACCTTGAGTACTGAGCACCCAGCACCCTGAGTACTGAGCACCCAGCACCCTGAGCAAAGAGCACCGAGCACCCCGAGTACTGAGCACCCAGCACCCTGAGTACTAAGCACCGAGCACCCTGAGTACTGAGCACCCAGCACCCTGAGCACTGAGCACCCAGCACCCTGAGTACTGAGCACCTCGAGAACTGAGCACCCAGCACACTGAGTACTGAGCACAGAGCACATCGAGCACTGAGCACTCAGCACCCCGAGCACTGAGCACCCAGCACCCCGAGCACTGAGCACCCAGCACCCTGAGCACTGAGCACCCAGCACCCTGAGTACTGAGCACCCAGCACCCTGAGCACTGAGTACCCAGCACCCTGAGCACTGAGCACCCAGCACCCTGAGCACTGAGCACCCAGCACCCTGAGCACTGAGCACCCAGCACACAGAGTACTGAGCACCCAGCACCCCGAGTACTAAGCACCCAGCACCCTGAGTACTGAGCACTGAGCACCCAGCACCCCGAGCACTGAGCACCCAGCACCCTGAGCACTGAGCACCCAGCACCCGAGTACTGAGCACCCAGCACCCTGAGTACTGAGCACCCAGCACCCTGAGTACTGAGCACAAAGCACCCCGAGTACTGGGCAACCAACACGCTGAGTACTGAGCACCCAGCACCCTGAGCACTGAGCACCCAGCACCCCGAGCACTGAGCACCCAGCACCCTGAGTACTGAGCACCCAGCACCCTGAGCACTAAGCACCCAGCACCCTGAGCACTGAGCACCCAGCACCCTGAGCACTGAGCACGCAGCACCCTGAGTAGTGAGCACCCAACGTACTGAGCACCCAGCACCCTGAGCAATGAACACCCTGAGGACTGAGCACCCAGCACCCTGAGCACTGAACACCCAGCACCCCGAGCACTGAGCACTGAGCACCCTGAGCACTGAGTACTGAGCACCGAGCACCCCGAGCACTGAGCACCCAGCACCCTGAGTACTGAGCACCCAGCACCCTGAGCACTGAGCACCCAGCACCCTGAGCACTGAGCACCCAGCACCCCGAGCACTGATCACCCAGCACCCTGAGTACTGAGCACCCAGCACCCTGAGCACTGAGCACAAAGCACCCTGAGTACTGAGCACCCAGCACGCTGATCACTGAGCAACCAGCACCCTGAGCACTGAGCACTGAGCACCCAGCACCCTGAGCACTGAGCACTGAACACCCAGCACCCCGAGCACTGAGCACCCAGCACAGCGAGCACTGAGCACCCAGCACCCTGAGCACTGAGCACCCTGTGGACTGAACACCCAGCACCCTGAGCACTGAGCACCCAGCACCCTGACTACTGAGCACCGATCACCCTGAGCACTGAGCACCCAGCACCCCGAGCACTGAGCACCCAGCACCCTGAGTAATGAGCTCCCAGCACCCCGAGCACTGAGCACCCAGTACCCTGAGTACTGAGCACCCTGAGTACTGAGCACCGAGCTCCCCGAGCACTGTGCACCCAGCACCCGGAGTACTGAGCACCCAGCACCCTGAGTACTAAGCACCGAGCACCCTGAGTACTGAGCACCCAGCACCCTGAGCACTGAGCACCCAGCACCCTGAGTACTGAGCACCTCGAGCACTGAGCACCCAGCACACTGAGTACTGAGCACCGAGCACATCGAGCACTGAGCACCCAGCACCCCGAGCACTGAGCACCCAGCACCCCGAGCACTGAGCACCCAGCACCCTGAGCACTGAGCACCCAGCACCCTGAGTACTGAGCACCCAGCACCCTGAGCACTGAGTACCCAGCACCCTGAGCACTGAGCACCCAGCACCCTGAGCACTGAGCACCCAGCACCCTGAGCACTGAGCACCCAGCACACAGAGTACTGAGCACTGAGCACCCAGCACCCCGAGTACTAAGCACCCAGCACCCTGAGTACTGAGCACTGAGCACCCAGCACCCCGAGCACTGAGCACCCAGCACCCTGAGCACTGAGCACCCAGCACCCGAGTACTGAGCACCCAGCACCCTGAGTACTGAGCACCCAGCACCCTGAGTACTGAGCACAAAGCAGGCCGAGTACTGGGCAACCAACACGCTGAGTACTGAGCACCCAGCACCCTGAGCACTGAGCACCCAGCACCCCGAGCACTGAGCACCCAGCACCCTGAGTACTGAGCACCCAGCACCCTGAGCACTGAGCACCCAGCACCCTGAGCACTGAGCACCCAGCACCCTGAGCACTGAGCACGCAGCACCCTGAGTAGTGAGCACCCAACGTACTGAGCATCGAGCACCCTGAGCACTGAGCACCCAGCACCCTGAGTACTGAGAACCGAGCACCCCGAGCACTGAGCACCCAGCACCCTGAGTACTGAGCTCCGAGCACCCCGAGCACTGAGCACCCAGCGCCCCGAGCACCGAGCACCCTGAGCACTGAGCATCCAGCACCCTGAGTACTGAGCACCCAGCACCCTGAGCAATGAACACCCTGAGGACTGAGCACCCAGCACCCTGAGCACTGAGCACACAGCACCCTGAGCACTGAGCACCCAGCACCCTGAGTACTGAGCACTGAGCACGCAGCACCCCGAGGACTGAGCACCCAGCACCCTGAGTACTGAGCACTGAGCACCCAGCACCCCGAGCACTGAGCACCCAGCACCCTGAGCACTGAGCACCCAGCACCCTGAGCACTGAGCACCCAGCACCCGAGTACTGAGCACCCAGCACCCTGAGTACTGAGCACCCAGCACCCTGAGTACTGAGCACAAAGCTCCCCGAGTACTGGGCAACCAACACCCTGAGTACTGAGCACCCAGCACCCTGAGCACTGAGCACCCAGCACCCCGAGCACTCAGCACCCAGCACCCTGAGTACTGAGCACCCAGCACCCTGAGCACTGAGCACAAAGCACCCTGAGCACTGAGCACCCAGCACCCTGAGCACTGAGCACGGAGCACCCTGAGTAGTGAGCACCCAACGTACTGAGCATCGAGCACCCTGAGCACTGAGCACCCAGCACCCTGAGTACTGAGAACCGAGCACCCCGAGCACTGAGCACCCAGCACCCTGAGTACTGAGCTCTGAGTACCCGGAGCACTGAGCACCCAGCGCCCCGAGCACCGAGCACCCTGAGCACTGAGCGCCCAGCACCCTGAGTACTGAGCACCCAGCACCCTGAGCAATGAACACCCTGAGGACTGAGCACCCAGCACCCTGAGCACTGAGCACCCAGCACGCTGAGCACTGAGCACCCAGCACCCTGAGTACTGAGCACTGAGCACGCAGCACCCCGAGCACTGAGCACCCAGCACCCTGAGTACTGAGCACTGAGCACCCAGCACCCCGAGCACTGAGCACCCAGCACCCTGAGCACTGAGCACCCAGCACCCGAGTACTGAGCACCCAGCACCCTGAGTACTGAGCACCCAGCTCCCTGAGTACTGAGCAACCAGCACCCTGATCACTGAGCACTGAGCACCCAGCACCCTGAGCACTGAGCACTGAACACCCAGCACCCCGAGCACTGAGCACCCAGCACCCCGAGCACTGAGCACCCAGCACCCTGAGCACTGAGCACCCTGTGGACTGAACACCCAGCACCCTGAGCACTGAGCACCCAGCACCCTGAGTACTGAGCACCGATCACCCTGAGCACTGAGCACCCAGCACGCCGAGCACTGAGCACCCAGCACCCTGAGCACTGAGCACCCAGCACCCCGAGCACTGAGCACCCAGCACCCTGAGTACTGAGCTCCCAGCACCCTGAGCACTGAGCACCCAGCACCCTGAGTACTGAGCACCGATCACCCTGAGCACTGAGCACCCAGCACCCCGAGCACTGAGCACCCAGCACCCTGAGTACTGAGCTCCCAGCACCCCGAGCACTGAGCACCCAGTACCCTGAGTACTGAGCACCCTGAGTACTGAGCACCGATCACCCTGAGCACTGAGCTCCCAGCACCCTGAGTACTGTGCACCCAGCACCCTGAGCACTGTGCGCCCAGCACCCTGAGTACTGAGCACCCAGCACCCTGAGCACTGAGCACCCAGCACCCTGAGTACTGAGCACCCAGCACCCTGAGGACTGAGCACCCAGCACCCTGAGTACTTCGCACCCAGCACACGGAGCACTGAGCACCCAGCACCCCAAGAATGAGCACCCAGCACCCCGAGTACTGAGCACCGAGCACCCTGAGCACTGAGTACCCAGCACCCTGAGCACTGAGCACCCAGCACCTTGAGTACTGAGCACCCAGCACCCTGAGTACTGAGCACCCAGCACCCTGAGCAAAGAGCACCGAGCACCCCGAGTACTGAGCACCCAGCACCCTGAGTACTGAGCACCCAGCACCCTGAGTACTGAACACCCAGCACCCTGAGCACTGAGCACTGAGCACCCTGAGCACTGAGTACTGAGCACCGAGCACCCCGAGCACTGAGCACCCAGCACCCGGAGTACTGAGCACCCAGCACCCTGAGTACTAAGCACCGAGCACCCTGAGTACTGAGCACCCAGCACCCTGAGCACTGAGAACCCAGCACCCTGAGTACTGAGCACCTCGAGCACTGAGCACCCAGCACACTGAGTACTGAGCACCGAGCACATCGAGAACTGAGCACCCAGCACCCCGAGCACTGAGCACCCAGCACCCCGAGCACTGAGCACCCAGCACCCTGAGCACTGAGCACCCAGCACCCTGAGTACTGAGCACCCAGCACCCTGAGCACTGAGTACCCAGCACCCTGAGCACTGAGCACCCAGCACCCTGAGCACTGAGCACCCAGCACCCTGAGCACTGAGCACCCAGCACACAGAGTACTGAGCACTGAGCACCCAGCACCCCGAGTACTAAGCACCCAGCACCCTGAGTACTGAGCACTGAGCACCCAGCACCCCGAGCACTGAGCACCCAGCACCCTGAGCACTGAGCACCCAGCACCCGAGTACTGAGCACCCAGCACCCTGAGTACTGAGCACCCAGCACCCTGAGTACTGAGCACAAAGCACCCCGAGTACTGGGCAACCAACACGCTGAGTACTGAGCACCCAGCACCCTGAGCACTGAGCACCCAGCACCCCGAGCACTGAGCACCCAGCACCCTGAGTACTGAGCACCCAGCACCCTGAGCACTGAGCACCCAGCACCCTGAGCACTGAGCACCCAGCACCCTGAGCACTGAGCACGCAGCACCCTGTGTAGTGAGCACCCAACGTACTGAGCATCGAGCACCCTGAGCACTGAGCACCCAGCACCCTGAGTACTGAGAACCGAGCACCCCGAGCACTGAGCACCCAGCACCCTGAGTACTGAGCTCCGAGCACCCCGAGCACTGAGCACCCAGCGCCCCGAGCACCGAGCACCCTGAGCACTGAGCATCCAGCACCCTGAGTACTGAGCACCCAGCACCCTGAGCACTGAGCACCCAGCACCCTGAGTACTGAGCACTGAGCACGCAGCACCCCGAGGACTGAGCACCCAGCACCCTGAGTACTGAGCACTGAGCACCCAGCACCCCGAGCACTGAGCACCCAGCACCCTGAGCACTGAGCACCCAGCACCCTGAGCACTGAGCACCCAGCACCCGAGTACTGAGCACCCAGCACCCTGAGTACTGAGCACCCAGCACCCTGAGTACTGAGCACAAAGCTCCCCGAGTACTGGGCAACCAACACCCTGAGTACTGAGCACCCAGCACCCTGAGCACTGAGCACCCAGCACCCCGAGCACTCAGCACCCAGCACCCTGAGTACTGAGCACCCAGCACCCTGAGCACTGAGCACCCAGCACCCTGAGCACTGAGCACCCAGCACCCTGAGCACTGAGCACGCAGCACCCTGAGTAGTGAGCACCCAACGTACTGAGCATCGAGCACCCTGAGCACTGAGCACCCAGCACCCTGAGTACTGAGAACCGAGCACCCCGAGCACTGAGCACCCAGCACCCTGAGTACTGAGCTCTGAGTACCCGGAGCACTGAGCACCCAGCGCCCCGAGCACCGAGCACCCTGAGCACTGAGCGCCCAGCACCCTGAGTACTGAGCACCCAGCACCCTGAGCAATGAACACCCTGAGGACTGAGCACCCAGCACCCTGAGCACTGAGCACCCAGCACGCTGAGCACTGAGCACCCAGCACCCTGAGTACTGAGCACTGAGCACGCAGCACCCCGAGCACTGAGCACCCAGCACCCTGAGTACTGAGCACTGAGCACCCAGCACCCCGAGCACTGAGCACCCAGCACCCTGAGCACTGAGCACCCAGCACCCGAGTACTGAGCACCCAGCACCCTGAGTACTGAGCACCCAGCACCCTGAGTACTGAGCAACCAGCACCCTGAGCACTGAGCACTGAGCACCCAGCACCCTGAGCACTGAGCACTGAACACCCAGCACCCCGAGCACTGAGCACCCAGCACCCCGAGCACTGAGCACCCAGCACCCTGAGCACTGAGCACCCTGTGGACTGAACACCCAGCACCCTGAGCACTGAGCACCCAGCACCCTGAGTACTGAGCACCGATCACCCTGAGCACTGAGCACCCAGCACCCCGAGCACTGAGCACCCAGCACCCTGAGTACTGAGCTCCCAGCACCCCGAGCACTGAGCACCCAGTACCCTGAGTACTGAGCACCCTGAGTACTGAGCACCGATCACCCTGAGCACTGAGCTCCCAGCACCCTGAGTACTGAGCACCCAGCACCCTGAGCACTGTGCGCCCAGCACCCTGAGTACTGAGCACACAGCACCCTGAGCACTGAGCACCCAGCACCCTGAGTACTGAGCACCCAGCACCCTGAGCACTGAGCACCCAGCACCCTGAGTACTGCGCACCCAGCACCCCGAGCACTGAGCACCCAGCACCCCAAGAATGAGCACCCAGCACCCCGAGTACTGAGCAACGAGCACCCTGAGCACTGAGTACCCAGCACCCTGAGCACTGAGCACCCTGCACCTTGAGTACTGAGCACCCAGCACCCTGAGTACTGAGCACCCAGCACCCTGAGCAAAGAGCACCGAGCACCCCGAGTACTGAGCACCCAGCACCCTGAGTACTAAGCACCGAGCACCCTGAGTACTGAGCACCCAGCACCCTGAGCACTGAGCACCCAGCACCCTGAGTACTGAGCACCTCGAGAACTGAGCACCCAGCACACTGAGTACTGAGCACAGAGCACATCGAGCACTGAGCACTCAGCACCCCGAGCACTGAGCACCCAGCACCCCGAGCACTGAGCACCCAGCACCCTGAGCACTGAGCACCCAGCACCCTGAGTACTGAGCACCCAGCACCCTGAGCACTGAGTACCCAGCACCCTGAGCACTGAGCACCCAGCACCCTGAGCACTGAGCACCCAGCACCCTGAGCACTGAGCACCCAGCACACAGAGTACTGAGCACCCAGCACCCCGAGTACTAAGCACCCAGCACCCTGAGTACTGAGCACTGAGCACCCAGCACCCCGAGCACTGAGCACCCAGCACCCTGAGCACTGAGCACCCAGCACCCGAGTACTGAGCACCCAGCACCCTGAGTACTGAGCACCCAGCACCCTGAGTACTGAGCACAAAGCACCCCGAGTACTGGGCAACCAACACGCTGAGTACTGAGCACCCAGCACCCTGAGCACTGAGCACCCAGCACCCCGAGCACTGAGCACCCAGCACCCTGAGTACTGAGCACCCAGCACCCTGAGCACTAAGCACCCAGCACCCTGAGCACTGAGCACCCAGCACCCTGAGCACTGAGCACGCAGCACCCTGAGTAGTGAGCACCCAACGTACTGAGCATCGAGCACCCTGAGCACTGAGCACCCAGCACCCTGAGTACTGAGAACCGAGCACCCCGAGCACTGAGCACCCAGCACCCTGAGTACTGAGCTCCGAGCACCCCGAGCACTGAGCACCCAGCGCCCCGAGCACCGAGCACCCTGAGCACTGAGCATACAGCACCCTGAGTACTGAGCACCCAGCACCCTGAGCAATGAACACCCTGAGGACTGAGCACCCAGCACCCTGAGCACTGAACACCCAGCACCCTGAGCACTGAGCACTGAGCACCCTGAGCACTGAGTACTGAGCACCGAGCACCCCGAGCACTGAGCACCCAGCACCCGGAGTACTGAGCACCCAGCACCCTGAGTACTAAGCACCGAGCACCCTGAGTACTGAGCACCCAGCACCCTGAGCACTGAGCACCCAGCACCCTGAGTACTGAGCACCTCGAGAACTGAGCACCCAGCACACTGAGTACTGAGCACAGAGCACATCGAGCACTGAGCACTCAGCACCCCGAGCACTGAGCACCCAGCACCCCGAGCACTGAGCACCCAGCACCCTGAGCACTGAGCACCCAGCACCCTGAGTACTGAGCACCCAGCACCCTGAGCACTGAGTACCCAGCACCCTGAGCACTGAGCACCCAGCACCCTGAGCACTGAGCACCCAGCACCCTGAGCACTGAGCACCCAGCACACAGAGTACTGAGCACCCAGCACCCCGAGTACTAAGCACCCAGCACCCTGAGTACTGAGCACTGAGCACCCAGCACCCCGAGCACTGAGCACCCAGCACCCTGAGCACTGAGCACCCAGCACCCGAGTACTGAGCACCCAGCACCCTGAGTACTGAGCACCCAGCACCCTGAGTACTGAGCACAAAGCACCCCGAGTACTGGGCAACCAACACGCTGAGTACTGAGCACCCAGCACCCTGAGCACTGAGCACCCAGCACCCCGAGCACTGAGCACCCAGCACCCTGAGTACTGAGCACCCAGCACCCTGAGCACTAAGCACCCAGCACCCTGAGCACTGAGCACCCAGCACCCTGAGCACTGAGCACGCAGCACCCTGAGTAGTGAGCACCCAACGTACTGAGCATCGAGCACCCTGAGCACTGAGCACCCAGCACCCTGAGTACTGAGCTCCGAGCACCCCGAGCACTGAGCACCCAGCGCCCCGAGCACCGAGCACCCTGAGCACTGAGCATACAGCACCCTGAGTACTGAGCACCCAGCACCCTGAGCAATGAACACCCTGAGGACTGAGCACCCAGCACCCTGAGCACTGAACACCCAGCACCCTGAGCACTGAGCACTGAGCACCCTGAGCACTGAGTACTGAGCACCGAGCACCCCGAGCACTGAGCACCCAGCACCCGGAGTACTGAGCACCCAGCACCCTGAGTACTAAGCACCGAGCACCCTGAGTACTGAGCACCCAGCACCCTGAGCACTGAGCACCCAGCACCCTGAGTACTGAGCACCTCGAGAACTGAGCACCCAGCACACTGAGTACTGAGCACAGAGCACATCGAGCACTGAGCACTCAGCACCCCGAGCACTGAGCACCCAGCACCCCGAGCACTGAGCACCCAGCACCCTGAGCACTGAGCACCCAGCACCCTGAGTACTGAGCACCCAGCACCCTGAGCACTGAGTACCCAGCACCCTGAGCACTGAGCACCCAGCACCCTGAGCACTGAGCACCCAGCACCCTGAGCACTGAGCACCCAGCACACAGAGTACTGAGCACCCAGCACCCCGAGTACTAAGCACCCAGCACCGTGAGTAATGAGCACTGAGCACCCAGCACCCCGAGCACTGAGCACCCAGCACCCTGAGCACTGAGCACCCAGCACCCGAGTACTGAGCACCCAGCACCCTGAGTACTGAGCACCCAGCACCCTGAGTACTGAGCACAAAGCACCCCGAGTACTGGGCAACCAACACGCTGAGTACTGAGCACCCAGCACCCTGAGCACTGAGCACCCAGCACCCCGAGCACTGAGCACCCAGCACCCTGAGTACTGAGCACCCAGCACCCTGAGCACTAAGCACCCAGCACCCTGAGCACTGAGCACCCAGCACCCTGAGCACTGAGCACGCAGCACCCTGAGTAGTGAGCACCCAACGTACTGAGCATCGAGCACCCTGAGCACTGAGCACCCAGCACCCTGAGTACTGAGAACCGAGCACCCCGAGCACTGAGCACCCAGCACCCTGAGTACTGAGCTCCGAGCACCCCGAGCACTGAGCACCCAGCGCCCCGAGCACCGAGCACCCTGAGCACTGAGCATACAGCACCCTGAGTACTGAGCACCCAGCACCCTGAGCAATGAACACCCTGAGGACTGAGCACCCAGCACCCTGAGCACTGAGCACACAGCACCCTGAGCACTGAGCACCCAGCACCCTGAGTACTGAGCACTGAGCACGCAGCACCCCGAGCACTGAGCACCCAGCACCCTGAGTACTGAGCACTGAGCACCCAGCACCCCGAGCACTGAGCACCCAGCACCCTGAGCACTGAGCACCCAGCACCCTGAGCACTGAGCACCCAGCACCCGAGTACTGAGCACCCAGCACCCTGAGTACTGAGCACCCAGCACCCTGAGTACTGAGCACAAAGCACCCCGAGTACTGGGCAACCAACACCCTGAGTACTGAGCACCCAGCACCCTGAGCACTGAGCACCCAGCACCCCGAGCACTCAGCACCCAGCACCCTGAGTACTGAGCACCCAGCACCCTGAGCACTGAGCACCCAGCACCCTGAGCACTGAGCACCCAGCACCCTGAGCACTGAGCACGCAGCACCCTGAGTAGTGAGCACCCAACGTACTGAGCATCGAGCACCCTGAGCACTGAGCACCCAGCACCCTGAGTACTGAGAACCGAGCACCCCGAGCACTGAGCAACCAGCACCCTGAGTACTGAGCTCTGAGTACCCGGAGCACTGAGCACCCAGCGCCCCGAGCACCGAGCACCCTGAGCACTGAGCGCCCAGCACCCTGAGTACTGAGCAACCAGCACCCTGAGCAATGAACACCCTGAGGACTGAGCACGCAGCACCCCGAGCACTGAGCACCCAGCACCCTGAGTACTGAGCACTGAGCACCCAGCACCCCGAGCACTGAGCACCCAGCACCATGAGCACTGAGCACCCAGCACCCGAGTACTGAGCACCCAGCACCCTGAGTACTGAGCACCCAGCACCCTGAGTACTGAGCACACAGCACCCCGAGTACTGAGCACCCAGCACCCTGAGTACTGAGCACCCAGCACCCTGAGCACTGAGCATCCAGCACCCCGAGCACTGAGGACCCAGCACCCTGAGTACTGAGCACCCAGCACCCTGAGCACTGAGCACCCAGCACCCTGAGCACTGAGCACCCAGCACCCTGAGCACTGAGCACACAGCACCCTGAGTAGTGAGCACCCAACGTACTGAGCACTGAGCACCCCGAGCACTGAGCACCCAGCACCCTGAGCACTGAGCACCCAGCACCCTGAGCACTGAGCACCCAGCACCCGAGTACTGAGCACCCAGCACCCTGAGTACTGAGCACCCAGCACCCTGAGTACTGAGCACCCAGCACCCCGAGTACTGAGCACCCAGCGCCCTGAGAACTGAGCACCCAGCACCCCGAGCACTGAGCACTGAGCACCCTGAGCACTGAGCACCCAGCACACCGAGTACTGAGCACTGAGCACCCTGAGTACTGAGCACCCAGCACCCTAAGTATTGAGCACTGAGCACCCTCAGTACTGAGCACCCAGCACCCTGAGCACTTCGTACCCAGCACCCTGAGTACTGAGCACCCAGCACCCTGAGTACTGAGCACCCAGCACCCTGAGTACTGAGCTCCGAGCACCCCGAGCACTGAGCACCCAGCGACCGGAGCACCGAGCACCCTGAGCACTGAGCATCCAGCACCCTGAGTACTGAGCACCCAGCACCCTGAGCAATGAATACCCTGAGGACTGAGCACCCAGCACCCTGAGCACTGAGCACACAGCACCCTGAGCACTGAGCACCCAGCACCCTGAGTACTGAGCACTGAGCACGCAGCACCCCGAGCACTGAGCACCCAGCACCCTGAGTACTGAGCACTGAGCACCCAGCACCCCGAGCACTGAGCACCCAGCACCCTGAGCACTGAGCACCCAGCACCCTGAGCACTGAGCACCCAGCACCCGAGTACTGAGCACCCAGCACCCTGAGTACTGAGCACCCAGCTCCCTGAGTACTGAGCACAAAGCACCCCGAGTACTGGGCAACCAACACCCTGAGTACTGAGCACCCAGCACCCTGAGCACTGAGCACTCAGCACCCCGAGCACTCAGCACCCAGCACCCTGAGTACTGAGCACCCAGCACCCTGAGCACTGAGCACCCAGCACCCTGAGCACTGAGCACCCAGCACCCTGAGCACTGAGCACGCAGCACCCTGAGTAGTGAGCACCCAACGTACTGAGCATCGAGCACCCTGAGCACTGAGCACCCAGCACCCTGAGTACTGAGAACCGAGCACCCCGAGCACTGAGCACCCAGCACCCTGAGTACTGAGCTCTGAGTACCCGGAGCACTGAGCACCCAGCGCCCCGAGCACTGAGCACCCTGAGCACTGAGCGCCCAGCACCCTGAGTACTGAGCACCCAGCACCCTGAGCAATGAACACCCTGAGGACTGAGCACCCAGCACCCTGAGCAGTGAGCACCCAGCACGCTGAGCACTGAGCACCCAGCAACCTGAGTACTGAGCACTGAGCACGCAGCACCCCGAGCACTGAGCACCCAGCACCCTGAGTACTGAGCACTGAGCACCCAGCACCCCGAGCACTGAGCACCCAGCACCCTGAGCACTGAGCACCCAGCACCCGAGTACTGAGCACCCAGCACCCTGAGTACTGAGCACCCAGCACCCTGAGTACTGAGCACACAGCACCCCGAGTACTGAGCACCCAGCACCCTGAGTACTGAGCACCCAGCACCCTGAGCACTGAGCACCCAGCACCCCGAGCACTGAGCACCCAGCACCCTGAGTACTGAGCACACAGCACCCTGAGCACTGAGCACCCAGCACCCTGAGCACTGAGCACCCAGCACCCTGAGCACTGAGCACACAGCACCCTGAGTAGTGAGCACCCAACGTACTGAGCACCGAGCACCCCGAGCACTGAGCACCCAGCACCCTGAGCACTGAGCACCCAGCACCCTGAGCACTGAGCACCCAGCACCCGAGTACTGAGCACCCAGCACACTGAGTACTGAGTACCCAGCACCCTGAGTACTGAGCACCCAGCACCCCGAGTACTGAGCACCCAGCACCCTGAGCACTGAGCACCCAGCACCCCGAGCACTGAGCACTGAGCACCCTGAGCACTGAGCACCCAGCACACCGAGTACTGAGCACTGAGCACCCTGAGTACTGAGCACCAAGCACCCTAAGTATTGAGCACTGAGCACCCTGAGCACTGAGCACCCAGCACCCTGAGTACTGAGCACTGAGAACCCTGAGTACTGAGCACCGAGCACCCTGAGTACTGAGCACCCAGCACCCTGATCACTGAGCACGAAGCACCCTGAGCACTGAGCACACAGCACCTTGAGTACTGAGCACCGAGCAACCCGAGCACTGAGCACCAAGCACCCTGAGTACTGTGCACCCAGCACCCTGAGCACTGAGCACCCAGCACCCTGAGCACTGAGCACCCAGCAACCCGAGCACTGATCACCCAGCACCCTGAGTACTGAGCATCCAGCACCCTGAGCACTTCGTACCCAGCACCCTGAGTACTGAGCACCCAGCACCCAGAGTACTGAGCACCCAGCACCCTGAGTACTGAGCTCCGAGCACCCCGAGCACTGAGCACCCAGCGCCCCGAGCACCGAGCACCCTGAGCACTGAGCATCCAGCACCCTGAGTACTGAGCACCCAGCACCCTGAGCAATGAACACCCTGAGGACTGAGCACCCAGCACCCTGAGCACTGAGCACACAGCACCCTGAGCACTGAGCACCCAGCACCCTGAGTACTGAGCACTGAGCACGCAGCACCCCGAGCACTGAGCACCCAGCTCCCTGAGTACTGAGCACTGAGCACCCAGCACCCCGAGCACTGAGCACCCAGCACCCTGAGCACTGAGCACCCAGCAGCCTGAGCACTGAGCACCCAGCACCCGAGTACTGAGCACCCAGCACCCTGAGTACTGAGCACCCAGCTCCCTGAGTACTGAGCACAAAGCACCCCGAGTACTGGGCAACCAACACCCTGAGTACTGAGCACCCAGCACCCTGAGCACTGAGCACCCAGCACCCCGAGCACTCAGCACCCAGCACCCTGAGTACTGAGCACCCAGCACCCTGAGCACTGAGCACCCAGCACCCTGAGCACTGAGCACCCAGCACCCTGAGCACTGAGCACGCAGCACCCTGAGTAGTGAGCACCCAACGTACTGAGCATCGAGCACCCTGAGCACTGAGCACCCAGCACCCTGAGTACTGAGAACCGAGCACCCCGAGCACTGAGCACCCAGCACCCTGAGTACTGAGCTCTGAGTACCCGGAGCACTGAGCACCCAGCGCCCCGAGCACCGAGCACCCTGAGCACTGAGCGCCCAGCACCCTGAGTACTGAGCACCCAGCACCCTGAGCAATGAACACCCTGAGGACTGAGCACCCAGCACCCTGAGCACTGAGCACCCAGCACGCTGAGCACTGAGCACCCAGCAACCTGAGTACTGAGCACTGAGCACGCAGCACCCCGAGCACTGAGCACCCAGCACCCTGAGTACTGAGCACTGAGCACCCAGCACCCCGAGCACTGAGCACCCAGCACCCTGAGCACTGAGCACCCAGCACCCGAGTACTGAGCACCCAGCACCCTGAGTACTGAGCACCCAGCACCCTGAGTACTGAGCACACAGCACCCCGAGTACTGAGCACCCAGCACCCTGAGTACTGAGCACCCAGCACCCTGAGCACTGAGCACCCAGCACCCCGAGCACTGAGCACCCAGCACCCTGAGTACTGAGCACACAGCACCCTGAGCACTGAGCACCCAGCACCCTGAGCACTGAGCACCCAGCACCCTGAGCACTGAGCACACAGCACCCTGAGTAGTGAGCACCCAACGTACTGAGCACCGAGCACCCCGAGCACTGAGCACCCAGCACCCTGAGCACTGAGCAACCAGCACCCTGAGCACTGAGCACCCAGCACCCGAGTACTGAGCACCCAGCACCCTGAGTACTGAGCACCCAGCACCCTGAGTACTGAGCACCCAGCACCCCGAGTACTGAGCACCCAGCGCCCTGAGCACTGAGCACCCAGCACCCCGAGCACTGAGCACTGAGCACCCTGAGCACTGAGCACCCAGCACACCGAGTACTGAGCACTGAGCAGCCTGAGTACTGAGCACCAAGCACCCTAAGTATTGAGCACTGAGCACCCTGAGCAATGAGCACCCAGCACCCTGAGTACTGAGCACTGAGAACCCTGAGTACTGAGCACCGAGCACCCTGAGTACTGAGCACCCAGCACCCTGATCACTGAGCACCCAGCACCCTGAGCACTGAGCACCCAGCACCTTGAGTACTGAGCACCGAGCAACCCGAGCACTGAGCACCCAGCACCCTGAGTACTGTGCACCCAGCACCCTGAGCACTGAGCACCCAGCACCCGAGTACTGAGCACCCAGCACCCTGAGTACTGAGCACCCAGCACCCTGAGTACTGAGCACCCAGCACCCCGAGTACTGAGCACCCAGCGCCCTGAGAACTGAGCACCCAGCACCCCGAGCACTGAGCACTGAGCACCCTGAGCACTGAGCACCCAGCACACCGAGTACTGAGCACTGAGCACCCTGAGTACTGAGCACCCAGCACCCTAAGTATTGAGCACTGAGCACCCTCAGTACTGAGCACCCAGCACCCTGAGCACTTCGTACCCAGCACCCTGAGTACTGAGCACCCAGCACCCTGAGTACTGAGCACCCAGCACCCTGAGTACTGAGCTCCGAGCACCCCGAGCACTGAGCACCCAGCGCCCCGAGCACCGAGCACCCTGAGCACTGAGCATCCAGCACCCTGAGTACTGAGCACCCAGCACCCTGAGCAATGAACACCCTGAGGACTGAGCACCCAGCACCCTGAGCACTGAGCACACAGCACCCTGAGCACTGAGCACCCAGCACCCTGAGTACTGAGCACTGAGCACGCAGCACCCCGAGCACTGAGCACCCAGCACCCTGAGTACTGAGCACTGAGCACCCAGCACCCCGAGCACTGAGCACCCAGCACCCTGAGCACTGAGCACCCAGCACCCTGAGCACTGAGCACCCAGCACCCGAGTACTGAGCACCCAGCACCCTGAGTACTGAGCACCCAGCTCCCTGAGTACTGAGCACAAAGCACCCCGAGTACTGGGCAACCAACACCCTGAGTACTGAGCACCCAGCACCCTGAGCACTGAGCACCCAGCACCCCGAGCACTCAGCACCCAGCACCCTGAGTACTGAGCACCCAGCACCCTGAGCACTGAGCACCCAGCACCCTGAGCACTGAGCACCCAGCACCCTGAGCACTGAGCACGCAGCACCCTGAGTAGTGAGCACCCAACGTACTGAGCATCGAGCACCCTGAGCACTGAGCACCCAGCACCCTGAGTACTGAGAACCGAGCACCCCGAGCACTGAGCACCCAGCACCCTGAGTACTGAGCTCTGAGTACCCGGAGCACTGAGCACCCAGCGCCCCGAGCACTGAGCACCCTGAGCACTGAGCGCCCAGCACCCTGAGTACTGAGCACCCAGCACCCTGAGCAATGAACACCCTGAGGACTGAGCACCCAGCACCCTGAGCAGTGAGCACCCAGCACGCTGAGCACTGAGCACCCAGCAACCTGAGTACTGAGCACTGAGCACGCAGCACCCCGAGCACGGAGCACCCAGCACCCTGAGTACTGAGCACTGAGCACCCAGCACCCCGAGCACTGAGCACCCAGCACCCTGAGCACTGAGCACCCAGCACCCGAGTACTGAGCACCCAGCACCCTGAGTACTGAGCACCCAGCACCCTGAGTACTGAGCACACAGCACCCCGAGTACTGAGCACCCAGCACCCTGAGTACTGAGCACCCAGCACCCTGAGCACTGAGCACCCAGCACCCCGAGCACTGAGCAACCAGCACCCTGAGTACTGAGCACACAGCACCCTGAGCACTGAGCACCCAGCACCCTGAGCACTGAGCACCCAGCACCCTGAGCACTGAGCACACAGCACCCTGAGTAGTGAGCACCCAACGTACTGAGCACCGAGCACCCCGAGCACTGAGCACCCAGCACCCTGAGCACTGAGCACCCAGCACCCGAGTACTGAGCACCCAGCACACTGAGTACTGAGTACCCAGCACCCTGAGTCCTGAGCACCCAGCACCCCGAGTACTGAGCACCCAGCGCCCTGAGCACTGAGCACCCAGCACCCCGAGCACTGAGCACTGAGCACCCTGAGCACTGAGCACCCAGCACACCGAGTACTGAGCACTGAGCACCCTGAGTACTGAGCACCAAGCACCCTAAGTATTGAGCACTGAGCACCCTGAGCACTGAGCACCCAGCACCCTGAGTACTGAGCACTGAGAACCCTGAGTACTGAGCACCGAGCACCCTGAGTACTGAGCACCCAGCACCCTGATCACTGAGCACCCAGCACCCTGAGCACTGAGCACACAGCACCTTGAGTACTGAGCACCGAGCAACCCGAGCACTGAGCACCCAGCACCCTGAGTACTGTGCACCCAGCACCCTGAGCACTGAGCACCCAGCACCCTGAGCACTGAGCACCCAGCAACCCGAGCACTGATCACCCAGCACCCTGAGTACTGAGCATCCAGCACCCTGAGCACTTCGTACCCAGCACCCTGAGTACTGAGCACCCAGCACCCAGAGTACTGAGCACCCAGCACCCTGAGTACTGAGCTCCGAGCACCCCGAGCACTGAGCACCCAGCGCCCCGAGCACCGAGCACCCTGAGCACTGAGCATCCAGCACCCTGAGTACTGAGCACCCAGCACCCTGAGCAATGAACACCCTGAGGACTGAGCACCCAGCACCCTGAGCACTGAGCACACAGCACCCTGAGCACTGAGCACCCAGCACCCTGAGTACTGAGCACTGAGCACGCAGCACCCCGAGCACTGAGCACCCAGCTCCCTGAGTACTGAGCACTGAGCACCCAGCACCCCGAGCACTGAGCACCCAGCACCCTGAGCACTGAGCACCCAGCAGCCTGAGCACTGAGCACCCAGCACCCGAGTACTGAGCACCCAGCACCCTGAGTACTGAGCACCCAGCTCCCTGAGTACTGAGCACAAAGCACCCCGAGTACTGGGCAACCAACACCCTGAGTACTGAGCACCCAGCACCCTGAGCACTGAGCACCCAGCACCCCGAGCACTGAGCACCCAGCACCCTGAGCACTGAGCACGCAGCACCCTGAGTAGTGAGCACCCAACGTACTGAGCATCGAGCACCCTGAGCACTGAGCACCCAGCACCCTGAGTACTGAGAACCGAGCACCCCGAGCACTGAGCACCCAGCACCCTGAGTACTGAGCTCTGAGTACCCGGAGCACTGAGCACCCAGCGCCCCGAGCACCGAGCACCCTGAGCACTGAGCGCCCAGCACCCTGAGTACTGAGCACCCAGCACCCTGAGCAATGAACACCCTGAGGACTGAGCACCCAGCACCCTGAGCACTGAGCACCCAGCACGCTGAGCACTGAGCACCCAGCAACCTGAGTACTGAGCACTGAGCACGCAGCACCCCGAGCACTGAGCACCCAGCACCCTGAGTACTGAGCACTGAGCACCCAGCACCCCGAGCACTGAGCACCCAGCACCCTGAGCACTGAGCACCCAGCACCCGAGTACTGAGCACCCAGCACCCTGAGTACTGAGCACCCAGCACCCTGAGTACTGAGCACACAGCACCCCGAGTACTGAGCACCCAGCACCCTGAGTACTGAGCACCCAGCACCCTGAGCACTGAGCACCCAGCACCCCGAGCACTGAGCACCCAGCACCCTGAGTACTGAGCACACAGCACCCTGAGCACTGAGCACCCAGCACCCTGAGCACTGAGCACCCAGCACCCTGAGCACTGAGCACACAGCACCCTGAGTAGTGAGCACCCAACGTACTGAGCACCGAGCACCCCGAGCACTGAGCACCCAGCACCCTGAGCACTGAGCACCCAGCACCCTGAGCACTGAGCACCCAGCACCCGAGTACTGAGCACCCAGCACCCTGAGTACTGAGCACCCAGCACCCTGAGTACTGAGCACCCAGCACCCCGAGTACTGAGCACCCAGCGCCCTGAGCACTGAGAACCCAGCACCCCGAGCACTGAGCACTGAGCACCCTGAGCACTGAGCACCCAGCACACCGAGTACTGAGCACTGAGCAGCCTGAGTACTGAGCACCAAGCACCCTAAGTATTGAGCACTGAGCACCCTGAGCAATGAGCACCCAGCACCCTGAGTACTGAGCACTGAGAACCCTGAGTACTGAGCACCGAGCACCCTGAGTACTGAGCACCCAGCACCCTGATCACTGAGCACCCAGCACCCTGAGCACTGAGCACCCAGCACCTTGAGTACTGAGCACCGAGCAACCCGAGCACTGAGCACCCAGCACCCTGAGTACTGTGCACCCAGCACCCTGAGCACTGAGCACCCAGCACCCTGAGCACTGAGCACCCAGCAACCCGAGCACTGATCACCCAGCACCCTGAGTACTGAGCACCCAGCACCCTGAGCACTTCGTACCCAGCACCCTGAGTACTGAGCACCCTGCACCCAGAGTACTGAGCACCCAGCACCCTGAGTACTGAGCTCCGAGCACCCCGAGCACTGAGCACCCAGCGCCCCGAGCACCGAGCACCCTGAGCACTGAGCATCCAGCACCCTGAGTACTGAGCACCCAGCACCCTGAGCAATGAACACCCTGAGGACTGAGCACCCAGCACCCTGAGCACTGAGCACACAGCACCCTGAGCACTGAGCACCCAGCACCCTGAGTACTGAGCACTGAGCACGCAGCACCCCGAGCACTGAGCACCCAGCACCCTGAGAACTGAGCACTGAGCACCCAGCACCCCGAGCACTGAGCACCCAGCACCCTGAGCACTGAGCACCCAGCACCCTGAGCACTGAGCACCCAGCACCCGAGTACTGAGCACCCAGCACCCTGAGTACTGAGCACCCAGCTCCCTGAGTACTGAGCACAAAGCACCCCGAGTACTGGGCAACCAACACCCTGAGTACTGAGCACCCAGCACCCTGAGCACTGAGCACCCAGCACCCCGAGCACTCAGCACCCAGCACCCTGAGTACTGAGCACCCAGCACCCTGAGCACTGAGCACCCAGCACCCTGAGCACTGAGCACCCAGCACCCTGAGCACTGAGCACGCAGGACCCTGAGTAGTGAGCACCCAACGTACTGAGCATCGAGCACCCTGGGCACTGAGCACCCAGCACCCTGAGTACTGAGAACCGAGCACCCCGAGCACTGAGCACCCAGCACCCTGAGTACTGAGCTCTGAGTACCCGGAGCACTGAGCACCCAGCGCCCCGAGCACCGAGCACCCTGAGCACTGAGCGCCCAGCACCCTGAGTACTGAGCACCCAGCACCCTGAGCAATGAACACCCTGAGGACTGAGCACCCAGGACCCTGAGCACTGTGCACCCAGCACGCTGAGCACTGAGCACCCAGCAACCTGAGTACTGAGCACTGAGCACGCAGCACCCCGAGCACTGAGCACCCAGCACCCTGAGTACTGAGCACTGAGCACCCAGCACCCCAAGCACTGAGCACCCAGCACCCTGAGCACTGAGCACCCAGCACCCGAGTACTGAGCACCCAGCACCCTGAGTACTGAGCACCCAGCACCCTGAGCACTGAGCACACAGCACCCTGAGTAGTGAGCACCCAACGTACTGAGCACCGAGCACCCCGAGCACTGAGCACCCAGCACCCTGAGCACTGAGCACCCAGCACCCTGAGCACTGAGCACCCAGCACCCGAGTACTGAGCACCCAGCACCCTGAGTACTGAGCACCCAGCACCCTGAGTACTGAGCACCCAGCACCCTGAGCACTGAGCACACAGCACCCTGAGTAGTGAGCACCCAACGTACTGAGCACCGAGCACCCCGAGCACTGAGCACCCAGCACCCTGAGCACTGAGCACCCAGCACCCTGAGCACTGAGCACCCAGCACCCGAGTACTGAGCACCCAGCACCCTGAGTACTGAGCACCCAGCACCCTGAGTACTGAGCACCCAGCACCCCGAGTACTGAGCACCCAGCGCCCTGAGCACTGAGAACCCAGCACCCCGAGCACTGAGCACTGAGCACCCTGAGCACTGAGCACCCAGCACACCGAGTACTGAGCACTGAGCAGCCTGAGTACTGAGCACCAAGCACCCTAAGTATTGAGCACTGAGCACCCTGAGCAATGAGCACCCAGCACCCTGAGTACTGAGCACTGAGAACCCTGAGTACTGAGCACCGAGCACCCTGAGTACTGAGCACCCAGCACCCTGATCACTGAGCACCCAGCACCCTGAGCACTGAGCACCCAGCACCTTGAGTACTGAGCACCGAGCAACCCGAGCACTGAGCACCCAGCACCCTGAGTACTGTGCACCCAGCACCCTGAGCACTGAGCACCCAGCACCCTGAGCACTGAGCACCCAGCAACCCGAGCACTGATCACCCAGCACCCTGAGTACTGAGCACCCAGCACCCTGAGCACTTCGTACCCAGCACCCTGAGTACTGAGCACCCTGCACCCAGAGTACTGAGCACCCAGCACCCTGAGTACTGAGCTCCGAGCACCCCGAGCACTGAGCACCCAGCGCCCCGAGCACCGAGCACCCTGAGCACTGAGCATCCAGCACCCTGAGTACTGAGCACCCAGCACCCTGAGCAATGAACACCCTGAGGACTGAGCACCCAGCACCCTGAGCACTGAGCACACAGCACCCTGAGCACTGAGCACCCAGCACCCTGAGTACTGAGCACTGAGCACGCAGCACCCCGAGCACTGAGCACCCAGCACCCTGAGTACTGAGCACTGAGCACCCAGCACCCCGAGCACTGAGCACCCAGCACCCTGAGCACTGAGCACCCAGCACCCTGAGCACTGAGCACCCAGCACCCGAGTACTGAGCACCCAGCACCCTGAGTACTGAGCACCCAGCTCCCTGAGTACTGAGCACAAAGCACCCCGAGTACTGGGCAACCAACACCCTGAGTACTGAGCACCCAGCACCCTGAGCACTGAGCACCCAGCACCCCGAGCACTGAGCACCCAGCACCCTGAGTACTGAGCACCCAGCACCCTGAGCACTGAGCACCCAGCACCCTGAGCACTGAGCACCCAGCACCCTGAGCACTGAGCACGCAGGACCCTGAGTAGTGAGCACCCAACGTACTGAGCATCGAGCACCCTGGGCACTGAGCACCCAGCACCCTGAGTACTGAGAACCGAGCACCCCGAGCACTGAGCACCCAGCACCCTGAGTACTGAGCTCTGAGTACCCGGAGCACTGAGCACCCAGCGCCCCGAGCACCGAGCACCCTGAGCACTGAGCGCCCAGCACCCTGAGTACTGAGCACCCAGCACCCTGAGCAATGAACACCCTGAGGACTGAGCACCCAGCACCCTGAGCACTGTGCACCCAGCACGCTGAGCACTGAGCACCCAGCAACCTGAGTACTGAGCACTGAGCACGCAGCACCCCGAGCACTGAGCACCCAGCACCCTGAGTACTGAGCACTGAGCACCCAGCACCCCAAGCACTGAGCACCCAGCACCCTGAGCACTGAGCACCCAGCACCCGAGTACTGAGCACCCAGCACCCTGAGTACTGAGCACCCAGCACCCTGAGTACTGAGCACACAGCACCCCGAGTACTGAGCACCCAGCACCCTGAGTACTGAGCACCCAGCACCCTGAGCCCTGAGCACCCAGCACCCCGAGCACTGAGCACCCAGCACCCTGAGTACTGAGCACACAGCACCCTGAGTACTGAGCACCCAGCACCCTGAGCCCTGAGCACCCAGCACCCTGAGCACTGAGCACCCAGCACCCTGAGCACTGAGCACACAGCACCCTGAGTAGTGAGCACCCAACGTACTGAGCACCGAGCACCCCGAGCACTGAGCACCCAGCACCCTGAGCACTGAGCACCCAGCACCCTGAGCACTGAGCACCCAGCACCCGAGTACTGAGCACCCAGCACCCTGAGTACTGAGCACCCAGCACCCTGAGTACTGAGCACCCAGCACCCTGAGTACTGAGCACCCAGCGCCCTGAGCACTGAGCACCCAGCACCCCGAGCACTGAGCACTGAGCACCCTGAGCACTGAGCACCCAGCACACCGAGTACTGAGCACTGAGCACCCTGAGTACTGAGCACCAAGCACCCTAAGTATTGAGCACTGAGCACCCTGAGCACTGAGCACCCAGCACCCTGAGTACTGAGCACTGAGAACCCTGAGTACTGAGCACCGAGCACCCTGAGTACTGAGCACCCAGCACCCTGATCACTGAGCACCCAGCACCCTGAGCACTGAGCACCCAGCACCTTGAGTACTGAGCACCGAGCAACCCGAGCACTGAGCACCCAGCACCCTGAGTACTGTGCACCCAGCACCCTGAGCACTGAGCACCCAGCACCCTGAGCACTGAGCACCCAGCAACCCGAGCACTGATCACCCAGCACCCTGAGTACTGAGCACCCAGCACCCTGAGCACTGAGCACCCAGCACCCTGAGTAATGAGCACCCAGCACCCTGAGTATTGAGCAACCAGCACCCTGAGCACTGAGCACTGAGCACCCAGCACCCTGAGCACTGAGCACTGAACACCCAGCACCCCGAGCACTGAGCACCCAGCACCCCGAGCACTGAGCACCCAGCACCCTGAGCACTGAGCACCCAGCACCCTGAGTACTGAGCACCGATCACCCTGAGCACTGAGCACCCAGCACCCCGAGCACTGAGCACCCAGCACCCTGAGTACTGAGCTCCCAGCACCCCGAGCACTGAGCACCCAGTACCCTGAGTACTGAGCACCCTGAGTACTGAGCACCGATCACCCTGAGCACTGAGCTCCCAGCACCCTGAGTACTGAGCACCCAGCACCCTGAGCACTGTGCGCCCAGCACCCTGAGTACTGGGCACCCAGCACCCTGAGCACTGAGCCCCCAGCACCCTGAGTACTGCGCACCAAGCACCCCGAGCACTGAGCACCCAGCACCCCAAGAATGAGCACGCAGCACCCCGAGGACTGAGCACCGAGCACCCTGAGCACTGAGAACCCAGCACCCTGAGCACTGAGCACCCAGCACCCTGAGTACTGAGCACCCAGCACACTGAGTACTGAGCACCCAGCACCCTGAGCAATGAGCACCGAGCACCCCGAGTACTGAGCACCCAGCACCCTGAGTACTGGGCACCCAGCACCCTGAGTACTGAACACCCAGCACCCTGAGCACTGAGCACTGAGCACCCTGAGCACTGAGTACTGAGCACCGAGCACCCCGAGCACTGAGCACCCAGCACCCGGAGTACTGAGCACCCAGCACCCTGAGTACTAAGCACCGAGCACCCTGAGTACTGAGCACCCAGCACCCTGAACACTGAACATACAGCACCCTGAGTACTGAGCACCTCGAGCACTGAGCACCCAGCACACTGAGTACTGAGCACCGAGCACATCGAGCACTGAGCACCCAGCACCCCGAGCACTGAGCACCCAGCACCCCGAGCACTGAGCACCCAGCACCCTGAGCACTGAGCACCCAGTACCCTGAGTACTGAGCACCCAGCACCCTGAGCACTGAGTACCCAGTACCCTGAGCACTGAGCACCCAGCACCCTGAGCACTGAGCACCCAGCACCCTGGGCACTGAGCACCCAGCACCCTGAGTACTGAGCACTGAGCACCCAGCACCCCGAGTACTAAGCACCCAGCACCCTGAGTACTGAGCACTGAGCACCCAGCACCCCGAGCACTGACCACCCAGCACCCTGAGCACTGAGCACTGAACACCCAGCACCCCGAGCACTGAGCACCCAGCACCCCGAGCACTAAGCACCCAGCACCCTGAGCACTGAGCACCCTGTGGACTGAACACCCAGCACCCTGAGCACTGAGCACCCAGCACCCTGAGTACTGAGCACCGATCACACTGAGCACTGAGCACCCAGCACCCCGAGCACTGAGCACCCAGCACCCTGAGTACTGAGCTCCCAGCACCCCGAGCACTGAGCACCCAGTACCCTGAATACTGAGCACCCTGAGTACTGAGCACCGATCACCCTGAGCACTGAGCTCCCAGCACCCTGAGTACTGAGCACCCAGCACCCTGAGCACTGTGCGCCCAGCACCCTGAGTACTGAGCACCCAGCACCCTGAGCAAAGAGCACCGAGCACCCCGAGTACTGAGCACCCAGCACCCTGAGTACTGAGCACCCAGCACCCTGAGTACTGAACACCCAGCACCCTGAGCACTGAGCACTGAGCACCCTGAGCACTGAGTACTGAGCACCGAGCACCCCGAGCACTGAGCACCCAGCACCCGGAGTACTGAGCACCCAGCACCCTGAGTACTAAGCACCGAGCACCCTGAGTACTGAGCACCCAGCACCCTGAGCACTGAGCACCCAGCACCCTGAGTACTGAGCACCTCGAGAACTGAGCACCCAGCACACTGAGTACTGAGCACCGAGCACATCGAGCACTGAGCACTCAGCACCCCGAGCACTGAGCACCCAGCACCCCGAGCACTGAGCACCCAGCACCCTGAGCACTGAGCACCCAGCACCCTGAGTACTGAGCACCCAGCACCCTGAGCACTGAGTACCCAGCACCCTGAGCACTGAGCACCCAGCACCCTGAGCACTGAGCACCCAGCACCCTGAGCACTGAGCACCCAGCACACAGAGTACTGAGCACCCAGCACCCCGAGTACTAAGCACCCAGCACCCTGAGTACTGAGCACTGAGCACCCAGCACCCCGAGCACTGAGCACCCAGCACCCTGAGCACTGAGCACCCAGCACCCGAGTACTGAGCACCCAGCACCCTGAGTACTGAGCACCCAGCACCCTGAGTACTGAGCACAAAGCACCCCGAGTACTGGGCAACCAACACGCTGAGTACTGAGCACCCAGCACCCTGAGCACTGAGCACCCAGCACCCCGAGCACTGAGCACCCAGCACCCTGAGTACTGAGCACCCAGCACCCTGAGCACTGAGCACCCAGCACCCTGAGCACTGAGCACCCAGCACCCTGAGCACTGAGCACGCAGCACCCTGAGTAGTGAGCACCCAACGTACTGAGCATCGAGCACCCTGAGCACAGAGCACCCAGCACCCTGAGTACTGAGAACCGAGCACCCCGAGCACTGAGCACCCAGCACCCTGAGTACTGAGCTCCGAGCACCCCGAGCACTGAGCACCCAGCGCCCCGAGCACCGAGCACCCTGAGTACTGAGCATACTGCACCCTGAGTACTGAGCACCCAGCACCCTGAGCAATGAACACCCTGAGGACTGAGCACCCAGCACCCTGAGCACTGAGCACACAGCACCCTGAGCACTGAGCGCCCAGCACCCTGAGTACTGAGCACTGAGCACGCAGCACCCCGAGCACTGAGCACCCAGCACCCTGAGTACTGAGCACTGAGCACCCAGCACCCCGAGCACTGAGCACCCAGCACCCTGAGCACAGAGCACCCAGCACCCTGAGCACTGAGCACCCAGCACCCGAGTACTGAGCACCCAGCACCCTGAGTACTGAGCACCCAGCACCCTGAGTACTGAGCACAAAGCACCCCGAGTACTGGGCAACCAACACCCTGAGTACTGAGCACCCAGCACCCTGAGCACTGAGCACCCAGCACCCCGAGCACTCAGCACCCAGCACCCTGAGTACTGAGCACCCAGCACCCTGAGCACTGAGCACCCAGCACCCTGAGCACTGAGCACCCAGCACCCTGAGCACTGAGCACGCAGCACCCTGAGTAGTGAGCACCCAACGTACTGAGCATCGAGCACCCTGAGCACTGAGCACCCAGCACCCTGAGTACTGAGAACCGAGCACCCCGAGCACTGAGCACCCAGCACCCTGAGTACTGAGCTCTGAGTACCCGGAGCACTGAGCACCCAGCGCCCCGAGCACCGAGCACCCTGAGCACTGAGCGCCCAGCACCCTGAGTACTGAGCACCCAGCACCCTGAGCAATGAACACCCTGAGGACTGAGCACGCAGCACCCCGAGCACTGAGCACCCAGCACCCTGAGTACTGAGCACTGAGCACCCAGCACCCCAAGCACTGAGCACCCAGCGCCCTGAGCACTGAGCACCCAGCACCCGAGTACTGAGCACCCAGCACCCTGAGTACTGAGCACCCAGCACCCTGAGTACTGAGCACACAGCACCCCGAGTACTGAGCACCCAGCACCCTGAGTACTGAGCACCCAGCACCCTGAGCACTGAGCACCCAGCACCCCGAGCACTGAGCACCCAGCACCCTGAGTACTGAGCACCCAGCACCCTGAGCACTGAGCACCCAGCACCCTGAGCACTGAGCACCCAGCACCCTGAGCACTGAGCACACAGCACCCTGAGTAGTGAGCACCCAACGTACTGAGCACCGAGCACCCCGAGCACTGAGCACCGAGCACCCTGAGCACTGAGCACCCAGCACCCTGAGCACTGAGCACCCAGCACCCGAGTACTGAGCACCCAGCACCCTGAGTACTGAGCACCCAGCACCCTGAGTACTGAGCACCCAGCACCCCGAGTACTGAGCACCCAGCGCCCTGAGAACTGAGCACCCAGCACCCCGAGCACTGAGCACTGAGCACCCTGAGCACTGAGCACCCAGCACACCGAGTACTGAGCACTGAGCACCCTGAGTACTGAGCACCAAGCACCCTAAGTATTGAGCACTGAGCACCCTCAGTACTGAGCACCCAGCACCCTGAGCACTTCGTACCCAGCACCCTGAGTACTGAGCACCCAGCACCCTGAGTACTGAGCACCCATCACCCTGAGTACTGAGCTCCGAGCACCCCGAGCACTGAGCACCCAGCGCCCCGAGCACCGAGCACCCTGAGCACTGAGCATCCAGCACCCTGAGTACTGAGCACCCAGCACCCTGAGCAATGAACACCCTGAGGACTGAGCACCCAGCACCCTGAGTACTGAGCACTGAGCACGCAGCACCCCGAGCACTGAGCACCCAGCACCCTGAGTACTGAGCACCCAGCACCCTGAGTACTGAGCACTGAGCACGCAGCACCCCGAGCACTGAGCACCCAGCACCCTGAGTACTGAGCACTGAGCACCCAGCACCCCGAGCACTGAGCACCCAGCACCCTGAGCACTGAGCACCCAGCACCCTGAGCACTGAGCACCCAGCACCCGAGTACTGAGCACCCAGCACCCTGAGTACTGAGCACCCAGCTCCCTGAGTACTGAGCACAAAGCACCCCGAGTACTGGGCAACCAACACCCTGAGTACTGAGCACCCAGCACCCTGAGCACTGAGCACCCAGCACCCCGAGCACTCAGCACCCAGCACCCTGAGTACTGAGCACCCAGCACCCTGAGCACTGAGCACCCAGCACCCTGAGCACTGAGCACCCAGCACCCTGAGCACTGAGCACGCAGCACCCTGAGTAGTGAGCACCCAACGTACTGAGCATCGAGCACCCTGAGCACTGAGCACCCAGCACCCTGAGTACTGAGAACCGAGCACCCCGAGCACTGAGCACCCAGCACCCTGAGTACTGAGCTCTGAGTACCCGGAGCACTGAGCACCCAGCGCCCCGAGCACCGAGCACCCTGAGCACTTAGCGCCCAGCACCCTGAGTACTGAGCACCCAGCACCCTGAGCAATGAACACCCTGAGGACAGAGCACCCAGCACCCTGAGCACTGAGCACCCAGCACGCTGAGCACTGAGCACCCAGCAACCTGAGTACTGAGCACTGAGCACGCAGCACCCCGAGCACTGAGCACCCAGCACCCTGAGTACTGAGCACTGAGCACCCAGCACCCCGAGCACTGAGCACCCAGCACCCTGAGCACTGAGCACCCAGCACCCGAGTACTGAGCACCCAGCACCCTGAGTACTGAGCACCCAGCACCCTGAGTACTGAGCACACAGCACCCCGAGTACTGAGCACCCAGCACCCTGAGTACTGAGCACCCAGCACCCTGAGCACTGAGCACCCAGCACCCTGAGCACTGAGCACCCAGCACCCTGAGCACTGAGCACACAGCACCCTGAGTAGTGAGCACCCTACGTACTGAGCACCGAGCAACCCGAGCACTGAGCACCCAGCACCCTGAGCACTGAGCACCCAGCACCCTGAGCACTGAGCACCCAGCACCCGAGTACTGAGCACCCAGCACCCCGAATACTGAGCACCCAGAGCCCTGAGCACTGAGCACCCAGCACCCTGAGCACTGAGCACTGAGCACCCTGAGCACTGAGCACCCAGCACACTGAGTACTGAGCACTGAGCACCCTGAGTACTGAGCACCAAGCACCCTAAGTATTGAGCACTGAGCACCCTGAGCACTGAGCACCCAGCACCCTGAGTACTGAGCACTGAGAACCCTGAGTACTGAGCACCGAGCACCCTGAGTACTGAGCACCCAGCACCCTGATCACTGAGCACCCAGCACCCTGAGCACTGAGCACCCAGCACCTTGAGTACTGAGCACCGAGCAACCCGAGCACTGAGCACCCAGCACCCTGAGTACTGTGCACCCAGCACCCTGAGCACTGAGCACCCAGCACCCTGAGCACTGAGCACCCAGCAACCCGAGCACTGATCACCCAGCACCCTGAGTACTGAGCACCCAGCACCCTGAGCACTGAGCACCCAGCACCCTGATTAATGAGCACCCAGCACCCTGAGTATTGAGCAACCAGCACCCTGAGCACTGAGCACTGAGCACCCAGCACCCTGAGCACTGAGCACTGAACACCCAGCACCCCGAGCACTGAGCACCCAGCACCCCGAGCACTGAGCACCCAGCACCCTGAGCACTGAGTACCCTGTGGACTGAACACCCAGCACCCTGAGCACTGAGCACCCAGCACCCTGAGTACTGAGCACCGATCACCCTGAGCACTGAGCACCCAGCACCCCGAGCACTGAGCACCCAGCACCCTGAGTACTGAGCTCCCAGCACCCCGAGCACTGAGCACCCAGTACCCTGAGTACTGAGCACCCTGAGTACTGAGCACCGATCACCCTGAGCACTGAGCTCCCAGCACCCTGAGTACTGAGCACCCAGCACCCTGAGCACTGAGCCCCCAGCACCCTGAGTACTGCGCACCAAGCACCCCGAGCACTGAGCACCCAGCACCCCAAGAATGAGCACGCAGCACCCCGAGGACTGAGCACCGAGCACCCTGAGCACTGAGAACCCAGCACCCTGAGCACTGAGCACCCAGCACCCTGAGTACTGAGCACCCAGCACACTGAGTACTGAGCACCCAGCACCCTGAGCAATGAGCACCGAGCACCCCGAGTACTGAGCACCCAGCACCCTGAGTACTGGGCACCCAGCACCCTGAGTACTGAACACCCAGCACCCTGAGCACTGAGAACCCAGCACCCTGAGCACTGAGCACCCAGCACCCTGAGTACTGAGCACCCAGCACACTGAGTACTGAGCACCGATCACCCTGAGCACTCTGCGCCCAGCACCCTGAGTACTGAGCACCCAGCACCCTGAGCACTGAGCCCCCAGCACCCTGAGTACTGCGCACCAAGCACCCCGAGCACTGAGCACCCAGCACCCCAAGAATGAGCACGCAGCACCCCGAGGACTGAGCACCGAGCACCCTGAGCACTGAGAACCCAGCACCCTGAGCACTGAGCACCCAGCACCCTGAGTACTGAGCACCCAGCACACTGAGTACTGAGCACCCAGCACCCTGAGCAATGAGCACCGAGCACCCCGAGTACTGAGCACCCAGCACCATGAGTACTGGGCACCCAGCACCCTGAGTACTGAACACCCAGCACCCTGAGCACTGAGCACTGAGCACCCTGAGCACTGAGTACTGAGCACCGAGCACCCCGAGCACAGAGCACCCAGCACCCGGAGTACTGAGCACCCAGCACCCTGAGTACTAAGCACCGAGCACCCTCAGTACTGAGCACCCAGCACCCTGAACACTGAACATACAGCACCCTGAGTACTGAGCACCTCGAGCACTGAGCACCCAGCACACTGAGTACTGAGCACCGAGCACATCGAGCACTGAGCACCCAGCACCCCGAGCACTGAGCACCCAGCACCCCGAGCACTGAGCACCCAGCACCCTGAGCACTGAGCACCCAGTACCCTGAGTACTGAGCACCCAGCACCCTGAGCACTGAGTACCCAGCACCCTGAGCACTGAGCACCCAGCACCCTGAGCACTGAGCACCCAGCACCCTGGGCACTGAGCACCCAGCACCCTGAGTACTGAGCACTGAGCACCCAGCACCCCGAGTACTAAGCACCCAGCACCCTGAGTACTGAGCACTGAGCACCCAGCACCCCGAGCACTGACCACCCAGCACCCTGAGCACTGAGCACTGAACACCCAGCACCCCGAGCACTGAGCACCCAGCACCCCGAGCACTAAGCACCCAGCACCCTGAGCACTGAGCACCCTGTGGACTGAACACCCAGCACCCTGAGCACTGAGCACCCACCACCCTGAGTACTGAGCACCGATCACACTGAGCACTGAGCACCCAGCACCCCGAGCACTGAGCACCCAGCACCCTGAGTACTGAGCTCCCAGCACCCCGAGCACTGAGCACCCAGTACCCTGAATACTGAGCACCCTGAGTACTGAGCACCGATCACCCTGAGCACTGAGCTCCCAGCACCCTGAGTACTGAGCACCCAGCACCCTGAGCACTGTGCGCCCAGCACCCTGAGTACTGAGCACCCAGCACCCTGAGCACTGAGCACCCAGCACCCTGAGTACTGAGCACCCAGCACCCTGAGCACTGAGCACCCAGCACCATGAGTACTGCGCACCCAGCACCCCGAGCACTGAGCACCCAGCACCCCAAGAATGAGCACCCAGCACCCCGAGTACTGAGCACTGAGCACCCTGAGAACTGAGTACCCAGCACCCTGAGCACTGAGCACCCAGCACCCTGAGTACTGAGCACCCAGCACCCTGAGCAATGAGCACCGAGCACCCCGAGTACTGAGCACCCAGCACCCTGAGTACTGAGCACCCAGCACGCTGAGTACTGAACACCCAGCACCCTGAGCACTGAGCACTGAGCACCCTGAGCACTGAGTACTGAGCACCGAGCACCCCGAGCACTGAGCACCCAGCACCCGGAGTACTGAGCACCCAGCACCCTGAGTACTAAGCACCGAGCACCCTGAGTACTGAGCACCCAGCACCCTGAACACTGAACATACAGCACCCTGAGTACTGAGCAGCTCGAGCACTGAGCACCCAGCACACTGAGTCCTGAGCACAGAGCACATCGAGCACTTAGCACCCAGCACCCTGAGCACTGAGCACCCAGCACCCTGAGCACTGAGCACCGAGCACCCCGAGTACTGAGCACCCAGCCCCCTGAGTACTGAGCACCCAGCACCCTGAGTACTGAACACCCAGCACCCTGTACACTGAACATACAGCACCCTGAGTACTGAGCACCTCGAGCACTGAGCACCCAGCACCCTGAGTACTGAGCACCGAGCACCCCGAGCACTGAGCACCCAGCACCCCGAGCACTGAGCACCCAGCACCCCGAGCACTGAGCACCCAGCACCCTGAGCACTGAGCACCCAGCACCCTGAGTACTGAGCACCCAGTACCCTGAGCACTGAGTACCCAGCAACCTGAGCACTGAGCACCCAGCACCCTTAGCACTGAGCACCCAGCACCCTGAGCACTGAGCACCCAACACCCTGAGTACTGAGCACTGAGCACCTAGCACCCCGAGTACTGAGCACCCAGCACCCTGAGTACTGAGCACTGAGCACCCAGCACCCCGAGCACTGAGCACCCAGCACCCTGAGCACTGAGCACCCAGCACCCGAGTACTGAGCACCCAGCACCCTGAGTACAGAGCACCCAGCACCCTGAGCACTGAGCACCCAGCACCCTGAGTAATGAGCACCCAGCACCCTGAGTATTGAGCAACCAGCACCCTGAGCACTGAGCACTGAGCACCCAGCACCCTGAGCACTGAGCACTGAACACCCAGCACCCCGAGCACTGAGCACCCAGCACCCCGAGCACTGAGCACCCAGCACCCTGAGCACTGAGTACCCTGTGGAGTGAACACCCAGCACCCTGAGCACTGAGCACCCAGCACCCTGAGTACTGAGCACCGATCACCCTGAGCACTGAGCACCCAGCACCCCGAGCACTGAGCACCCAGCACCCTGAGTACTGAGCTCCCAGCACCCCGAGCACTGAGCACCCAGTACCCTGAGTACTGAGCACCCTGAGAACTGAGCACCCAGCACCCTGAGCACTGTGCACCCAGCACCCTGAGTACTGAGCACCCAGCACCCTGAGCACTGAGCCCCCAGCACCCTGAGTACTGCGCACCAAGCACCCCGAGCACTGAGCACCCAGCACCCCAAGAATGAGCACGCAGCACCCCGAGTACTGAGCACCGAGCACCCTGAGCACTGAGAACCCAGCACCCTGAGCACCCAGCACCCTGAGTACTGAGCACCCAGCACACTGAGTACTGAGCACCCAGCACCCTGAGCAATGAGCACCGAGCACCCCGAGTACTGAGCACCCAGCACCCTGAGTACTGGGCACCCAGCACCCTGAGTACTGAACACCCAGCACCCTGAGCACTGAGCACTGAGCACCCTGAGCACTGAGTACTGAGCACCGAGCACCCCGAGCACTGAGCACCCAGCACCCGGAGTACTGAGCACCCAGCACCCTGAGTACTAAGCACCGAGCACCCTGAGTACTGAGCACCCAGCACCCTGAACACTGAACATACAGCACCCTGAGTACTGAGCACCTCGAGCACTGAGCACCCAGCACACTGAGTACTGAGCACCGAGCACATCGAGCACTGAGCACCCAGCACCCCGAGCACTGAGCACCCAGCACCCCGAGCACTGAGCACCCAGCACCCTGAGCACTGAGCACCCAGTACCCTGAGTACTGAGCACCCAGCACCCTGAGCACTGAGTACCCAGCACCCTGAGCACTGAGCACCCAGCACCCTGAGCACTGAGCACCCAGCACCCTGGGGACTGAGCACCCAGCACCCTGAGTACTGAGCACTGAGCACCCAGCACCCCGAGTACTAAGCACCCAGCACCCTGAGTACTGAGCACTGAGCACCCAGCACCCCGAGCACTGACCACCCAGCACCCTGAGCACTGAGCACTGAACACCCAGCACCCCGAGCACTGAGCACCCAGCACCCCGAGCACTAAGCACCCAGCACCCTGAGCACTGAGCACCCTGTGGAATGAACACCCAGCACCCTGAGCACTGAGCACCCAGCACCCTGAGTACTGAGCACCGATCACACTGAGCACTGAGCACCCAGCACCCCGAGCACTGAGCACGGAGCACCCTGAGTACTGAGCTCCCAGCACCCCGAGCACTGAGCACCCAGTACCCTGAATACTGAGCACCCTGAGTACTGAGCTCCCAGCACCCTGAGTACTGAGCACCCAGCACCCTGAGCACTGTGCGCCCAGCACCCTGAGTACTGAGCACCCAGCACCCTGAGCACTGAGCACCCAGCACCCTGAGTACTGAGCACCCAGCACCCTGAGCACTGAGCACCCAGCACCATGAGTACTACGCACCCAGCACCCCGAGCACTGAGCACCCAGCACCCTGAGTACTGAGCACCCAGCACCCTGAGCTCTGAGCACCCAGCACCATGAGTACTGCGCACCCAGCACCCCGAGCACTGAGCACCCAGCACCCCAAGAATGAGCACCCAGCACCCCGAGTACTGAGCACTGAGCACCCTGAGAACTGAGTACCCAGCACCCTGAGCACTGAGCACCCAGCACCCTGAGTACTGAGCACCCAGCACCCTGAGTACTGAGCACCCAGCACCCTGAGCAATGAGCACCGAGCACCCCGAGTACTGAGCACCCAGCACCCTGAGCACTGAGCTCCCAGCACCCTGAGTACTGAGCACCCAGCACCCTGAGCACTGTGCGCCCAGCACCCTGAGTACTGAGCACCCAGCACCCTGAGCACTGAGCACCCAGCACCCTGAGTACTGAGCACCCAGCACCCTGAGCACTGAGCACCCAGCACCATGAGTACTGCGCACCCAGCACCCCGAGCACTGAGCACCCAGCACCCCAAGAATGAGCACCCAGCACCCCGAGTACTGAGCACTGAGCACCCTGAGAACTGAGTACCCAGCACCCTGAGCACTGAGCACCCAGCACCCTGAGTACTGAGCACCCAGCACCCTGAGTACTGAGCACCCAGCACCATGAGCAATGAGCACCGAGCACCCCGAGTACTGAGCACCCAGCACCCTGAGTACTGAGCACCCAGCACGCTGAGTACTGAACACCCAGCATCCTGAGCACTGAGCACTGAGCACCCTGAGCACTGAGTACTGAGCACCCAGCACCCGGAGTACTGAGCACCCAGCACCCTGAGTACTAAGCACCGAGCACCCTGAGTACTGAGCACCCAGCACCCTGAACACTGAACATACAGCACCCTGAGTACTGAGCAGCTCGAGCACTGAGCACACAGCACACTGAGTCCTGAGCACCGAGCACATCGAGCACTTAGCACCCAGCACCCCGAGCACTGAGCACCCAGCACCCTGAGCACTGAGCACCGAGCACCCCGAGTACTGAGCACCCAGCCCCCTGAGTACTGAGCACCCAGCACCCTGAGTACTGAACACCCAGCACCCTGAACACTGAACATACAGCACCCTGAGTACTGAGCACCTCGAGCACTGAGCACCCAGCACCCTGAGTACTGAGCACCGAGCACCCCGAGCACTGAGCACCCAGCACCCCGAGCACTGAGCACCCAGCACCCCGTGCACTGAGCACCCAGCACCCTGAGCACCCAGCACCCTGAGTACTGAGCACCCAGTACCCTGAGCACTGAGTACCCAGCAACCTGAGCACTGAGCACCCAGCACCCTTAGCACTGAGCACCCAGCACCCTGAGCACTGAGCACCCAGCACCCTGAGTACTGAGCACTGAGCACCTAGCACCCCGAGTACTGAGCACCCAGCACCCTGAGTACTGAGCACTGAGCACCCAGCACCCCGAGCACTGAGCACCCAGCACCCTGAGCACTGAGCACCCAGCACCCGAGTACTGAGCACCCAGCACCCTGAGTACTGAGCACCCAGCACCCTGAGTACTGAGCACCCAGCACCCCGAGTACTGAGCACCCAACACCCTGAGTACTGAGCACCCAGCACCCTGAGCACTGAGCACCCAGCACCCCGAGCACTGAGCACCCAGCACCCTGAGTACTGAGCACCCAGTACCCTGAGCACTGAGCACCCAGCACCCTGAGCACTGAGCACCCAGCACCCTGAGCACTGAGCACACAGCACCCTGAGTACTGAGCACCCAGGACCCTGAGTACTGAGCACTGAGCACGCAGCACCCCGAGCACTGAGCACCCAGCACCCTGAGTACTGAGCACTGAGCACCCAGCACCCCGAGCACTGAGCACCCAGCACCCTGAGCACTGAGCACCCAGCACCCGAGTACTGAGCACCCAGCACAATGAGTACTGAGCACCCAGCACCCTGAATACTGAACACCCATCACCCCGAGTACTGAGCACCCAGCACCCTGAGTACTGAGCACCCAGCACCCTGAGCACTGAGCACCCAGCACCCTGAGCACTGAGCACCCAGCACCCTGAGCACTGAGCACCCAGCACCCTGAGCACTGAGCACCCAGCACCCTGAGTAGTGAGCACCCAACGTACTGAGCACCGAGCACCCCGAGCACTGAGCACCCAGCACCCTGAGCACTGAGCACCCAGCACCCTGAGCACTGAGCACCCAGCACGCGAGTAATGAGCACCCAGCACCCTGAGTACAGAGCACCCAGCACCCTGAGTACTGAGCACCCAGCACCCTGAGCACTGAGCACCCAGCACCCTGAGCACTGAGCACCCAGCACCCTGAGCACCGAGCACCCAGCACCCTGAGTAGTGAGCACCCAACGTACTGAGCACCGAGCACCCCGAGCACTGAGCACCCAGCACCCTGAGTACTGAGCACCGATCACCCCGTGCACTGAGCACCCAGCACCCTGAGTACTGAGCTCCGAGCACCCAGAGCACTGAGCACCCAGCGCCCCGAGCACTGAGCACCCAGCACCCTGAGCACTGAGTACCCAGCACCCTGAGTACTGAGCACCCAGCACCCTGAGTACTGAACACCCAGCACCCTGAGCACTGAGCACCCTGAGCACTGAGTACTGAGCACTGAGCAACCTGAGCACTGAGCACCCAGCACCCCGAGTACTGAGCACCCAGCAAGCCGAGCACTGAGCACCCAGCGCCCTGAGCACTGAGCACCCAGCACCCCGAGCACTGAGCACTGAGCACCCTGAGCACTGAGCACCCAGCACACCGAGTACTGAGCACTGAGCACCCTGAGTACTGAGCACCAAGCACCCTAAGTACTGAGCACTGAGCACCCTGAGTACTGAGCACCCAGCACCCTGAGAACTGAGCACCCAGCACCCTGAGTACTGAGCACCCAGCACCCTGAGCACTGAGCACCCAGCACCCTGAGCACTGAGCACGCAGCACCCTGAGCACTGAGCACCCAGCACCCTGAGCACTGAGCCCCCAGCACCCCGAGCACTGAGCACCCAGCACCCTGAGTACTGAGCACCCAGCACCCTGAGCACTGAGCACCCAGCACCCTGAGCACTGAGCACCCAGCACCCTGAGTAGTGAGCACCCAATGTACTGAGCACCGAGCACCCCGAGCCCTGAGCACTCAGCACCCTGAGCACTGAGCACCCAGCACCCTGAGCACTGAGCACCCAGCACCCGAGTACTGAGCACCCAGCACCCTGAGTACTGAGCACCCAGCACCCTGAGTACTGAGCACCCAGCACCCCGAGTACTGAGCACCCAGCACCCTGAGTACTGAGCAGCCAGCACCCTAAGCACTGAGCACCCAGCACCCCGAGCACTGAGCACCCAGCACCCTGAGTACTGAGCACCCAGCACCCTGAGCACTGAGCACCCAGCACCCTGAGCACTGAGCACCCAGCACCCTGAGCACTGAGCACCCAGCACCCTGAGTAGTGAGCACCCAACGTACTGAGCACCGAGCACCCCGAGCACTGAGCACCCAGCACCCTGAGTACTGAGCACCGAGCACCCCGAGCACTGAGCACCCAGCACCCTGAGTACTGAGCTCCGAGCACCCCGAGCACTGAGCACCCAGCGCCCCGAGCACCGAGCACCCTGAGCACTGAGCACCCAGCACCCTGACTACTGAGCACCCAGCACCCTGAGTACTGAACACCCAGCACCCTGAGCACTGAGCACTGAGCACCCTGAGCACTGAGTACTGAGCACTGAGCACCGTGAGCACTGAGCACCCAGCAACCTGAGTACTGAGCACCCAGCACCCCGAGCACTGAGCACCCAGCACCCCGAGCATTGAGCACCCAGCACCCCGAGCACTGAGCACTGAGCACCCAGCACCCCGAGTACTGAGCACTGAGCACCCTGAGCACTGAGCACCCAGCACCCCGAGTACTGAGCACTGAGCACCCTGAGTACTGAGCACCCAGCACCCTGAGCACTGAGTACCCAGCACCCTGAGCACTGAGCACCCAGCACCCTGAGCACTGAGCACCCAGCACCCTGAGTACTGAGCACCCAGCACCCTGAGTACTGAGCACCCAGCACCCCGAGTACTGAGCACCCAGCACCCTGAGTACTGAGCACCCAGCAACCTGAGTATTGAGCACTGAGCACCCAGCACCCCGAGCACTGAGCACCCAGCACCCTGAGTACTGAGCACTGAGCACCCAGCACCCCGAGCACTGAGCACCCAGCACCCCGAGCACTGAGCACCCAGCACCCTGAGTACTGAGCACCCAGCACCCTGAGTACTGAGCACCCAGCACCCCGAGTACTGAGCACCCAGCACCCTGAGTACTGAGCACCCAGCAACCTGAGCACTGAGCACCCAGCACCCCGAGCACTGAGCACCTAGCACCCTGAGCACTGTGCACCCAGCACCCTGAGAACTGAGCACCCAGCACCCTGAGCACTGAGCACCCAGCACCCTGAGTAGTGAGCACCCAACGTACTGAGCAACGAGCACCCCGAGCACTGAGCACCCAGCACCCTGAGTACTGAGCACCGAGCACCCTGAGCACTGAGCACCCAGCACCCTGAGTACTGAGCATACAGCACCCTGAGCAATGAGCACCCTGAGTACTGAGCATCCAGCACCTTGAGCACTGAGCACCGAGCACCCCGAGCACTGAGCACCCAGCACCCGGAGTACTGAGCACCCAGCACCCTGAGTACTAAGCACCGAGCACCCTGAGTACTGAGCACCCAGCACCCTGAGCACTGAATACAAAGCAACCTGAGTACTGAGCACCTCGAGCACTGAGCACCCAGCACCGCGAGCACTGAGCACATAGCACCCCGAGCACTGAGCACCCAGCACCCTGAGTACTGAGCACCCAGCACCCTGAGTACTGAGCACCCAGCACCCTGAGCACTGAGTACCCAGCACCCTGAGCACTGAGCACCCAGCACCCTGAGCACTGAGCACACAGCACCCTGAGCACTGAGCACCCAGCACCCTGAGTACTGAGCACTGAGCACCCAGCACCCGAGCACTGAGCACCCAGCACCCTGAGTACTAAGCACCGAGCACCCCGAGTACTGAGCACCCAGCACCCTGAGTACTGAGCTCCGAGCACCCCGAGCACTGAGCAACCAGCACCCTGAGTACTGAGCACCCAGCACCCTAAGCAATGAGCACCCTGAGTACTGAGCACCCAGCACCTTGAGCACTGAGCACCGAGCACCCCGAGCACTGAGCACCCAGCACCCCGAGCACTGAGCACCCAGCACCCTGAGTACTAAGCACCGAGCACCCTGAGTACTGAGCACCCAGCACCCTGAGCACCGAACACACAGCACCCTGAGTACTGAGCACATCGAGCACTGAGCACCCAGCACCCTGAGTACTGAGCACCGAGCACCCCGAGCACTGAGCACCCAGCACCGCGAGCACTGAGCACCCAGCACCCTGAGTACTGAGCACCCAGCATCCCGAGCACTGATCACCCAGCACCCTGAGTACTGAGCACCCAGCACCCTGAGCACTGAGCACCCAGCACCCTGAGTACTGAGCACCCTGCACCCTGAGTACTGAGCAACCAGCACCCTGAGCACTGAGCACTGAGCACCCAGCACCCTGAGCACTGAGCACCCAGCACCCCGAGCACTGAGCACCCAGCACCCCGAGCACTGAGCACCCAGCACCCTGAGTACTGAGCACCCTGTGGACTGAACACCCAGCACCCTGAGCACTGAGCACCCAGCACCCTGAGTACTGAGCACCGATCACCCTGATCACTGAGCACCCAGCACCCCGAGCACTGAGCACCCAGTACCCTGAGTACTGAGCACCCTGGGTACTGAGCACCGATCACCCTGAGCACTGAGCTCCCAGCACCCTGAGTACTGAGCACCCAGCACCCTGAACACTGAGCACCCAGCACCCTGAGTACTGAGCACCCAGCACCCTGAGCACTGAGCACCCAGCACCCTGAGTACTGAGCACCCAGCACCCTGAGCACTGAGCACCCAGCACCCTGAGTACTGAGCACCCAGCACCCTGAGCACTGAGCTCCCATCACCTCGAGAATGAGCACCCAGCACCCCGAGTAATGAGCACCGAGCAACCTGAGCACTGAGTACCGAGCACCCTGGGCACTGAGCACCCAGCACCCTGAGTACTGAGCACCCAGCACCCTGAGTACTGAGCACCCAGCCCCCTGAGCACTGAGCACCGAGCACCCCGAGAACTGAGCACCCAGCCCCCTGAGTACTGAGCACCCAGCACCCTGAGTACTGAACACCCAGCACCCTGATCACTGAGCACTGAGCACCCTGAACACTGAGTACTGAGCACCGAGCACCCCGAGCACTGAGCACCCAGTACCCTGAGTACTGAGCACCCTGAGTACTGAGCACCGATCACCCTGAGCACTGAGCTCCCAGCACCCTGAGTACTGAGCACCCAGCACCCTGAGCACTGAGCACCCAGCACCCTGAGTACTGAGCACCCAGCACCCTGAGCACTGAACACCCAGCACCCTGAGTACTGAGCACCCAGCACCCTGAGCACTGAGCACCCAGCACCCTGAGTACTGAGCACCCAGCACCCTGAGCACTGAGCACCCAGCACCCTGAGTACTGAGCACCCAGCACCCTGAGCACTGAGCACCCAGCACCCTGAGTACTGAGCATCCAGCACCCCGAGCACTGAGCTCCCAGCACCCCGAGAATGAGCACCCAGGACCCCGAGTACTGAGCACCGAGCACCCTGAGCACTGAGTACCCAGCACCCTGAGCACTGAGCACCCAGCACCCTGAGTACTGAGCACCCAGCACCCTGAGTACTGAGCACCCAGCACCCTGAGCACTGAGCACCGAGCACCCCGAGAACTGAGCACCCAGCCCCCTGAGTACTGAGCACCCTGCACCCTGAGTACTGAAGACCCAGCACCCTGATCACTGAGCACTGAGCACCCTGAGCACTGAGTACTGAGCACCGAACACCCCGAGCACTGAGCACCCCGCACCCAGAGTACTGAGCACCCAGCTCCCTGAGTACTAAGCACCGAGCTCACTGAGTACTGAGCACCCAGCACCCTGAACACTGAACATACAGCACCCTGAGTACTGAGCACCTCGAGCACTGAGCACCCAGCACCCTGAGTACTGAGCACCGAGCACCAGGAGCACTGAGCACCCAGCACCCCTAGCACTGAGCACCCAGCACCCCGAGCACTGAGCACCCAGCACCCTGAGCACTGAGCACCCAGCACCCTGAGTACTGAGCACCCAGCACCCTGAGCACTGAGTACCCAGCACCCTGAGCACTGAGCACCCAGCACCCTGAGCACTGAGCACCCAGCACCCTGAGCACTGAGCACCCAGCACCCTGAGCACTGAGCACCCAGCACCCTGAGCACTGAGCACACAGCACCCTGAGTACTGAGCACCCAGGACCCTGAGTACTGAGCACTGAGCACGCAGCACCCTGAGCACTGAGCACCCAGCACCCTGAGTACTGAGCACTGAGCACCCAGCACCCCGAGCACTGAGCACCCAGCACCCTGAGCACTGAGCACCCAGCACCCGAGTACTGAGCACCCAGCACCCTGAGCACTGAGCACCCAGCACCCTTACAACTGAGCACCCAGCACCCTGAGCACTGAGCACCCAGCACCCTGAGCACTGAGCACCCAGCACCCTGAGCACTGAGCACCCAGCACCCTGAGTAGTGAGCACCCAACATACTGAGCACCGAGCACCCCGAGCACTGAGCACCCAGCACTCTGAGCACTGAGCACAGAGCACCCTGAGCACTGAGCACCCAGCACCCGAGTACTGAGCACCCAGCACCCTGAGTACTGAGCACCCAGCACCCTGAGTACTGAGCACCCAGCACCCTGAGCACTGAGCACCCAGCACCCTGAGCACTGAGCACCCAGCACCCTGAGCACTGAGCACCCAGCACCCTGAGTAGTGAGCACCCAACGTACTGAGCACCGAGCACCCCGAGCACTGAGCACCCAGCACCCTGAGTACTGAGCACCGATCACCCCGAGCACTGAGCACCCAGCACCCTGAGTACTGAGCTCCGAGCACCCCGAGCACTGAGCACCCAGCGCCCCGAGCACTGAGCACCCAGCACCCTGAGCACTAAGCACCCAGGACCCTGAGTACTGAGCACCCAGCACCCTGAGTACTGAACACCCAGCACCCTGAGCACTGAGCACTGAGCACCCTGAGCACTGAGTACTGAGCACTGAGCAACCTGAGCACTGAGCACCCAGCACCCCGAGTACTGAGCACCCAGCCCCCCGAGCACTGAGCACCCAGCGCCCTGAGCACTGAGCACCCAGCACCCCGAGCACTGAGCACTGAGCACCCTGAGCACTGAGCACCCAGCACACCGAGTACTGAGCACTGAGCACCCTGAGTACTGAGCACCAAGCACCCTAAGTACTGAGCACTGAGCACCCTGAGTACTGAGCACCCAGCACCCTGAGCACTTTGCACCCAGCACCCTGAGTACTGAGCACCCAGCACCCTGAGTACTGAACACCCAGCAACCTGAGCACTGAGCACTGAGCACCCTGAGCACTGAGTACTGAGCACTGAGCAACCTGAGCACTGAGCACCCAGCACCCCGAGTACTGAGCACCCAGCACACCGAGCACTGAGCACCCAGCGCCCTGAGCACTGAGCACCCAGCACCCCGAGCACTGAGCACTGAGCACCCTGAGCACTGAGCACCCAGCACACCGAGTACTGAGCACTGAGCACCATGAGTACTGATCACCAGGCACCCTAAGTACTGAGCACTGAGCACCCTGAGTACTGAGCACCCAGCACCCTGAGCACTGAGCACCCACCACCCTGAGTACTGAGCACCCAGCACCCTGAGCACTGAGCACCCAGCACCCTGAGCACTGAGCACGCAGCACCCTGAGTAGTGAGCACCCAAAATACTGAGCATTGAGCACCCTGAGCACTGAGCACCCAGCACCCTGAGTACTGAGCACCGAGCACCCCGAGCACTGAGCACCCAGCGCCCCGAGCACCGAGCACCCTGAGCACTGAGCACCCAGCACCCTGAGTACTTAGCACCCAGCACCCTCAGCAATGAGCACCCTGAGGACTGAGCACCCAGCACCCTGAGCACTGAGCACACAGCACCCTGAGCACTGAGCACCCAGCACCCTGAGTACTGAGCACTGAGCACCCAGCACCCGAGCACTGAGCACCCAGCACCCTGAGTACTAAGCACCGAGCACCCCGAGTACTGAGCACCCAGCACCCTGAGTACTGAGCTCCGAGCACCCCGAGCACTGAGCAACCAGCACCCTGAGTACTGAGCACCCAGCACCCTAAGCAATGAGCACCCTGAGTACTGAGCACCCAGCACCTTGAGCACTGAGCACCGAGCACCCCGAGCACTGAGCACCCAGCACCCGGAGTACTGAGCACCCAGCACCCTGAGTACTAAGCACCGAGCACCCTGAGTACTGAGCACCCAGCACCCTGAGCACCGAACACACAGCACCCTGAGTACTGAGCACATCGAGCACTGAGCACCCAGCACCCTGAGTACTGAGCACCGAGCACCCCGAGCACTGAGCACCCAGCACCGCGAGCACTGAGCACCCAGCACCCTGAGTACTGAGCACCCAGCACCCCGAGCACTGATCACCCAGCACCCTGAGTACTGAGCACCCAGCACCCTGAGCACTGAGCACCCAGCACCCTGAGTACTGAGCACCCAGCACCCTGAGTACTGAGCAACCAGCACCCTGAGCACTGAGCACTGAGCACCCAGCACCCTGAGCACTGAGCACCCAGCACCCCGAGCACTGAGCACCCAGCACCCCGAGCACTGAGCACCCAGCACCCTGAGTACTGAGCACCCTGTGGACTGAACACCCAGCACCCTGAGCACTGAGCACCCAGCACCCTGAGTACTGAGCACCGATCACCCTGAGCACTGAGCACCCAGCACCCCGAGCACTGAGCACCCAGTACCCTGAGTACTGAGCACCCTGGGTACTGAGCACCGATCACCCTGAGCACTGAGCTCCCAGCACCCTGAGTACTGAGCACCCAGCACCCTGAACACTGAGCACCCAGCACCCTGAGTACTGAGCACCCAGCACCCTGAGCACTGAGCACCCAGCACCCTGAGTACTGAGCACCCAGCACCCTGAGCACTGAGCACCCAGCACCCTGAGTACTGAGCACCCAGCACCCTGAGCACTGAGCTCCCAGCACCCCGAGAATGAGCACCCAGCACCCCGAGTACTGAGCACCGAGCACCCTGAGCACTGAGTACCGAGCACCCTGGGCACTGAGCACCCAGCACCCTGAGTACTGAGCACCCAGCACCCTGAGTACTGAGCACCCAGCCCCCTGAGCACTGAGCACCGAGCACCCCGAGAACTGAGCACCCAGCCCCCTGAGTACTGAGCACCCAGCACCCTGAGTACTGAACACCCAGCACCCTGATCACTGAGCACTGAGCACCCTGAACACTGAGTACTGAGCACCGAGCACCCCGAGCACTGAGCACCCAGTACCCTGAGTACTGAGCACCCTGAGTACTGAGCACCGATCACCCTGAGCACTGAGCTCCCAGCACCCTGAGTACTGAGCACCCAGCACCCTGAGCACTGAGCACCCAGCACCCTGAGTACTGAGCACCCAGCACCCTGAGCACTGAGCACCCAGCACCCTGAGTACTGAGCACCCAGCACCCTGAGCACTGAGCACCCAGCACCCTGAGTACTGAGCATCCAGCACCCCGAGCACTGAGCTCCCAGCACCCCGAGAATGAGCACCCAGGACCCCGAGTACTGAGCACCGAGCACCCTGAGCACTGAGTACCCAGCACCCTGACTACTGAGCACCCAGCACCCTGAGTACTGAGCACCCAGCACCCTGAGTACTGAGCACCCAGCACCCTGAGCACTGAGCACCGAGCACCCCGAGAACTGAGCACCCAGCCCCCTGAGTACTGAGCACCCTGCACCCTGAGTACTGAAGACCCAGCACCCTGATCACTGAGCACTGAGCACCCTGAGCACTGAGTACTGAGCACCGAACACCCCGAGCACTGAGCACCCCGCACCCGGAGTACTGAGCACCCAGCTCCCTGAGTACTAAGCACCGAGCTCACTGAGTACTGAGCACCCAGCACCCTGAACACTGAACATACAGCACCCTGAGTACTGAGCACCTCGAGCACTGAGCACCCAGCACACTGAGTACTGAGCACCGAGCACCCCGAGCACTGAGCACCCAGCACCCCTAGCACTGAGCACCCAGCACCCCGAGCACTGAGCACCCAGCACCCTGAGCACTGAGCACCCAGCACCCTGAGTACTGAGCACCCAGCACCCTGAGCACTGAGTACCCAGCACCCTGAGCACTGAGCACCCAGCACCCTGAGCACTGAGCACCCAGCACCCTGAGCACTGAGCACCCAGCACCATGAGTACTGAGCACTGAGCACCTAGCACCCCGAGTACTGAGCACCCAGCACCCTGAGTACTGAGCACTGAGCACCCAGCACCCCGAGCACTGAGCACCCAGCACCCTGAGCACTGAGCACCCAGCACCCGAGTACTGAGCACCCAGCGCCCTGAGTACTGAGCACCCAGCACCCTGAGTACTGAGCACCAAGCACCCCGAGTACTGAGCACCCAACACCCTGAGTACTGAGCACCCAGCACCCTGAGCACTGAGCACCCAGCACCCCGAGCACTGAGCACCCAGCACCCTGAGTACTGAGCACCCAGCACCCTGAGCACTGAGCACCCAGCACCCTGAGCACTGAGCACCCAGCACCCTGAGCACTGAGCACACAGCACCCTGAGTACTGAGCACCCAGGACCCTGAGTACTGAGCACTGAGCACGCAGCACCCTGAGCACTGAGCACCCAGCACCCTGAGTACTGAGCACTGAGCACCCAGCACCCCGAGCACTGAGCACCCAGCACCCTGAGCACTGAGCACCCAGCACCCGAGTACTGAGCACCCAGCACAATGAGTACTGAGCAGCCAGCACCCTGAATACTGAGCACCCAGCACCCCGAGTACTGAGCACCCAGCACCCTGAGTACTGAGCACCCAGCACCCTGAGCACTGAGCACCCAGCACCCTTACCACTGAGCACCCAGCACCCTGAGTACTGAGCACCCAGCACCCTGAGCACTGAGCACCCAGCACCCTGAGCACTGAGCACCCAGCACACTGAGCACTGAGCACCCAGCACCCTGAGTAGTGAGCACCCAACATACTGAGCACCGAGCACGCCGAGCACTGAGCACCCAGCACTCTGAGCACTGAGCACAGAGCACCCTGAGCACTGAGCACCCAGCACCCGAGTACTGAGCACCCAGCACCCTGAGTACTGAGCACCCAGCACCCTGAGTACTGAGCACCCAGCACCCTGAGCACTGAGCACCCAGCACCCTGAGCACTGAGCACCCAGCACCCTGAGCACTGAGCACCCAGCACCCTGAGTAGTGAGCACCCAACGTACTGAGCACCGAGCACCCCGAGCACTGAGCACCCAGCACCCTGAGTACTGAGCACCGATCACCCCGAGCACTGAGCACCCAGCACCCTGAGTACTGAGCTCCGAGCACCCCGAGCACTGAGCACCCAGCGCCCCAAGCACTGAGCACCCAGCACCCTGAGCACTAAGCACCCAGGACCCTGAGTACTGAGCACCCAGCACCCTGAGTACTGAACACCCAGCACCCTGAGCACTGAGCACTGAGCACCCTGAGCACTGAGTACTGAGCACTGAGCAACCTGAGCACTGAGCACCCAGCACCCCGAGTACTGAGCACCCAGCCCCCCGAGCACTGAGCACCCAGCGCCCTGAGCACTGAGCACCCAGCACCCCGAGCACTGAGCACTGAGCACCCTGAGCACTGAGCACCCAGCACACCGAGTACTGAGCACTGAGCACCCTGAGTACTGAGCACCAAGCACCCTAAGTACTGAGCACTGAGCACCCTGAGTACTGAGCACCCAGCACCCTGAGCACTTTGCACCCAGCACCCTGAGTACTGAGCACCCAGCACCCTGAGTACTGAACACCCAGCACCCTGAGCACTGAGCACTGAGCACCCTGAGCACTGAGTACTGAGCACTGAGCAACCTGAGCACTGAGCACCAAGCACCCCGAGTACTGAGCACCCAGCACACTGAGCACTGAGCACCCAGCGCCCTGAGCACTGAGCACCCAGCACCCCGAGCACTGAGCACTGAGCACCCTGAGCACTGAGCACCCAGCACACCGAGTACTGAGCACTGAGCACCATGAGTACTGATCACCAGGCACCCTAAGTACTGAGCACTGAGCACCCTGAGTACTGAGCACCCAGCACCCTGAGCACTGAGCACCCACCACCCTGAGTACTGAGCACCCAGCACCCTGAGCACTGAGCACCCAGCACCCTGAGCACTGAGCACGCAGCACCCTGAGTAGTGAGCACCCAAAATACTGAGCATTGAGCACCCTGAGCACTGAGCACCCAGCACCCTGAGTACTGAGCACCGAGCACCCCGAGCACTGAGCACCCAGCGCCCCGAGCACCGAGCACCCTGAGCACTGAGCGCCCAGCACCCTGAGTACTTAGCACCCAGCACCCTCAGCAATGAGCACCCTGAGGACTGAGCACCCAGCACCCTGAGCACTGAGCACACAGCACCCTGAGCACTGAGCACCCAGCACCCTGAGTACTGAGCACTGAGCACCCAGCACCCCGAGCACTGAGCACCCAGCACCCTTAGCACTGAGCACCAGCACCCGAGTACTGAGCACCCAGCACCCTGAGTACTGAGCACCCAGCACCCTGAGTACTGAGCACACAGCACCCCGAGTACTGAGCACCCAGCACCCTGAGCACTGAGCACCCAGCACCCTGAGCACTGAGCACCCAGCACCCTGAGCACTGAGCACCCAGCACCCTGAGTAGTGAGCACCCAACGTACTGAGCACCGAGCACCCCGAGCACTGAGCACCCAGCACCGCGAGCACTGAGCACCCAGCACCCTGAGTACTGAGCACCCAGCATCCCGAGCACTGATCACCCAGCACCCTGAGTACTGAGCACCCAGCACCCTGAGCACTGAGCACCCAGCACCCTGAGTACTGAGCACCCAGCACCCTGAGTACTGAGCAACCAGCACCCTGAGCACTGAGCACTGAGCACCCAGCACCCTGAGCACTGAGCACCCAGCACCCCGAGCACTGAGCACCCAGCACCCCGAGCACTGAGCACCCAGCACCCTGAGTACTGAGCACCCTGTGGACTGAACACCCAGCACCCTGAGCACTGAGCACCCAGCACCCTGAGTACTGAGCACCGATCACCCTGAGCACTGAGCACCCAGCACCCCGAGCACTGAGCACCCAGTACCCTGAGTACTGAGCACCCTGGGTACTGAGCACCGATCACCCTGAGCACTGAGCTCCCAGCACCCTGAGTACTGAGCACCCAGCACCCTGAACACTGAGCACCCAGCACCCTGAGTACTGAGCACCCAGCACCCTGAGCACTGAGCACCCAGCACCCTGAGTACTGAGCACCCAGCACCCTGAGCACTGAGCACCCAGCACCCTGAGTACTGAGCACCCAGCACCCTGAGCACTGAGCTCCCATCACCTCGAGAATGAGCACCCAGCACCCCGAGTAATGAGCACCGAGCAACCTGAGCACTGAGTACCGAGCACCCTGGGCACTGAGCACCCAGCACCCTGAGTACTGAGCACCCAGCACCCTGAGTACTGAGCACCCAGCCCCCTGAGCACTGAGCACCGAGCACCCCGAGAACTGAGCACCCAGCCCCCTGAGTACTGAGCACCCAGCACCCTGAGTACTGAACACCCAGCACCCTGATCACTGAGCACTGAGCACCCTGAACACTGAGTACTGAGCACCGAGCACCCCGAGCACTGAGCACCCAGTACCCTGAGTACTGAGCACCCTGAGTACTGAGCACCGATCACCCTGAGCACTGAGCTCCCAGCACCCTGAGTACTGAGCACCCAGCACCCTGAGCACTGAGCACCCAGCACCCTGAGTACTGAGCACCCAGCACCCTGAGCACTGAGCACCCAGCACCCTGAGTACTGAGCACCCAGCACCCTGAGCACTGAGCACCCAGCACCCTGAGTACTGAGCATCCAGCACCCCGAGCACTGAGCTCCCAGCACCCCGAGAATGAGCACCCAGGACCCCGAGTACTGAGCACCGAGCACCCTGAGCACTGAGTACCCAGCACCCTGAGCACTGAGCACCCAGCACCCTGAGTACTGAGCACCCAGCACCCTGAGTACTGAGCACCCAGCACCCTGAGCACTGAGCACCGAGCACCCCGAGAACTGAGCACCCAGCCCCCTGAGTACTGAGCACCCTGCACCCTGAGTACTGAAGACCCAGCACCCTGATCACTGAGCACTGAGCACCCTGAGCACTGAGTACTGAGCACCGAACACCCCGAGCACTGAGCACCCCGCACCCGGAGTACTGAGCACCCAGCTCCCTGAGTACTAAGCACCGAGCTCACTGAGTACTGAGCACCCAGCACCCTGAACACTGAACATACAGCACCCTGAGTACTGAGCACCTCGAGCACTGAGCACCCAGCACCCTGAGTACTGAGCACCGAGCACCCCGAGCACTGAGCACCCAGCACCCCTAGCACTGAGCACCCAGCACCCCGAGCACTGAGCACCCAGCACCCTGAGCACTGAGCACCCAGCACCCTGAGTACTGAGCACCCAGCACCCTGAGCACTGAGTACCCAGCACCCTGAGCACTGAGCACCCAGCACCCTGAGCACTGAGCACCCAGCACCCTGAGCACTGAGCACCCAGCACCCTGAGCACTGAGCACCCAGCACCCTGAGCACTGAGCACACAGCACCCTGAGTACTGAGCACCCAGGACCCTGAGTACTGAGCACTGAGCACGCAGCACCCTGAGCACTGAGCACCCAGCACCCTGAGTACTGAGCACTGAGCACCCAGCACCCCGAGCACTGAGCACCCAGCACCCTGAGCACTGAGCACCCAGCACCCGAGTACTGAGCACCCAGCACCCTGAGCACTGAGCACCCAGCACCCTTACAACTGAGCACCCAGCACCCTGAGTACTGAGCACCCAGCACCCTGAGCACTGAGCACCCAGCACCCTGAGCACTGAGCACCCAGCACACTGAGCACTGAGCACCCAGCACCCTGAGTAGTGAGCACCCAACATACTGAGCACCGAGCACCCCGAGCACTGAGCACCCAGCACTCTGAGCACTGAGCACAGAGCACCCTGAGCACTGAGCACCCAGCACCCGAGTACTGAGCACCCAGCACCCTGAGTACTGAGCACCCAGCACCCTGAGTACTGAGCACCCAGCACCCTGAGCACTGAGCACCCAGCACCCTGAGCACTGAGCACCCAGCACCCTGAGTACTGAGCACCCAGCACCCTGAGCACTGAGCACCCAGCACCCTGAGTACTGAGCACCGATCACCCTGAGCACTGAGCACCCAGCACCCCGAGCACTGAGCACCCAGTACCCTGAGTACTGAGCACCCTGGGTACTGAGCACCGATCACCCTGAGCACTGAGCTCCCAGCACCCTGAGTACTGAGCACCCAGCACCCTGAACACTGAGCACCCAGCACCCTGAGTACTGAGCACCCAGCACCCTGAGCACTGAGCACCCAGCACCCTGAGTACTGAGCACCCAGCACCCTGAGCACTGAGCACCCAGCACCCTGAGTACTGAGCACCCAGCACCCTGAGCACTGAGCTCCCAGCACCCCGAGAATGAGCACCCAGCACCCCGAGTACTGAGCACCGAGCACCCTGAGCACTGAGTACCGAGCACCCTGGGCACTGAGCACCCAGCACCCTGAGTACTGAGCACCCAGCACCCTGAGTACTGAGCACCCAGCCCCCTGAGCACTGAGCACCGAGCACCCCGAGAACTGAGCACCCAGCCCCCTGAGTACTGAGCACCCAGCACCCTGAGTACTGAACACCCAGCACCCTGATCACTGAGCACTGAGCACCCTGAACACTGAGTACTGAGCACCGAGCACCCCGAGCACTGAGCACCCAGTACCCTGAGTACTGAGCACCCTGAGTACTGAGCACCGATCACCCTGAGCACTGAGCTCCCAGCACCCTGAGTACTGAGCACCCAGCACCCTGAGCACTGAGCACCCAGCACCCTGAGTACTGAGCACCCAGCACCCTGAGCACTGAGCACCCAGCACCCTGAGTACTGAGCACCCAGCACCCTGAGCACTGAGCACCCAGCACCCTGAGTACTGAGCATCCAGCACCCCGAGCACTGAGCTCCCAGCACCCCGAGAATGAGCACCCAGGACCCCGAGTACTGAGCACCGAGCACCCTGAGCACTGAGTACCCAGCACCCTGACTACTGAGCACCCAGCACCCTGAGTACTGAGCACCCAGCACCCTGAGTACTGAGCACCCAGCACCCTGAGCACTGAGCACCGAGCACCCCGAGAACTGAGCACCCAGCCCCCTGAGTACTGAGCACCCTGCACCCTGAGTACTGAAGACCCAGCACCCTGATCACTGAGCACTGAGCACCCTGAGCACTGAGTACTGAGCACCGAACACCCCGAGCACTGAGCACCCCGCACCCGGAGTACTGAGCACCCAGCTCCCTGAGTACTAAGCACCGAGCTCACTGAGTACTGAGCACCCAGCACCCTGAACACTGAACATACAGCACCCTGAGTACTGAGCACCTCGAGCACTGAGCACCCAGCACACTGAGTACTGAGCACCGAGCACCCCGAGCACTGAGCACCCAGCACCCCTAGCACTGAGCACCCAGCACCCCGAGCACTGAGCACCCAGCACCCTGAGCACTGAGCACCCAGCACCCTGAGTACTGAGCACCCAGCACCCTGAGCACTGAGTACCCAGCACCCTGAGCACTGAGCACCCAGCACCCTGAGCACTGAGCACCCAGCACCCTGAGCACTGAGCACCCAGCACCATGAGTACTGAGCACTGAGCACCTAGCACCCCGAGTACTGAGCACCCAGCACCCTGAGTACTGAGCACTGAGCACCCAGCACCCCGAGCACTGAGCACCCAGCACCCTGAGCACTGAGCACCCAGCACCCGAGTACTGAGCACCCAGCGCCCTGAGTACTGAGCACCCAGCACCCTGAGTACTGAGCACCAAGCACCCCGAGTACTGAGCACCCAACACCCTGAGTACTGAGCACCCAGCACCCTGAGCACTGAGCACCCAGCACCCCGAGCACTGAGCACCCAGCACCCTGAGTACTGAGCACCCAGCACCCTGAGCACTGAGCACCCAGCACCCTGAGCACTGAGCACCCAGCACCCTGAGCACTGAGCACACAGCACCCTGAGTACTGAGCACCCAGGACCCTGAGTACTGAGCACTGAGCACGCAGCACCCTGAGCACTGAGCACCCAGCACCCTGAGTACTGAGCACTGAGCACCCAGCACCCCGAGCACTGAGCACCCAGCACCCTGAGCACTGAGCACCCAGCACCCGAGTACTGAGCACCCAGCACAATGAGTACTGAGCAGCCAGCACCCTGAATACTGAGCACCCAGCACCCCGAGTACTGAGCACCCAGCACCCTGAGTACTGAGCACCCAGCACCCTGAGCACTGAGCACCCAGCACCCTTACCACTGAGCACCCAGCACCCTGAGTACTGAGCACCCAGCACCCTGAGCACTGAGCACCCAGCACCCTGAGCACTGAGCACCCAGCACACTGAGCACTGAGCACCCAGCACCCTGAGTAGTGAGCACCCAACATACTGAGCACCGAGCACCCCGAGCACTGAGCACCCAGCACTCTGAGCACTGAGCACAGAGCACCCTGAGCACTGAGCACCCAGCACCCGAGTACTGAGCACCCAGCACCCTGAGTACTGAGCACCCAGCACCCTGAGTACTGAGCACCCAGCACCCTGAGCACTGAGCACCCAGCACCCTGAGCACTGAGCACCCAGCACCCTGAGCACTGAGCACCCAGCACCCTGAGTAGTGAGCACCCAACGTACTGAGCACCGAGCACCCCGAGCACTGAGCACCCAGCACCCTGAGTACTGAGCACCGATCACCCCGAGCACTGAGCACCCAGCACCCTGAGTACTGAGCTCCGAGCACCCCGAGCACTGAGCACCCAGCGCCCCAAGCACTGAGCACCCAGCACCCTGAGCACTAAGCACCCAGGACCCTGAGTACTGAGCACCCAGCACCCTGAGTACTGAACACCCAGCACCCTGAGCACTGAGCACTGAGCACCCTGAGCACTGAGTACTGAGCACTGAGCAACCTGAGCACTGAGCACCCAGCACCCCGAGTACTGAGCACCCAGCCCCCCGAGCACTGAGCACCCAGCGCCCTGAGCACTGAGCACCCAGCACCCCGAGCACTGAGCACTGAGCACCCTGAGCACTGAGCACCCAGCACACCGAGTACTGAGCACTGAGCACCCTGAGTACTGAGCACCAAGCACCCTAAGTACTGAGCACTGAGCACCCTGAGTACTGAGCACCCAGCACCCTGAGCACTTTGCACCCAGCACCCTGAGTACTGAGCACCCAGCACCCTGAGTACTGAACACCCAGCACCCTGAGCACTGAGCACTGAGCACCCTGAGCACTGAGTACTGAGCACTGAGCAACCTGAGCACTGAGCACCAAGCACCCCGAGTACTGAGCACCCAGCACACTGAGCACTGAGCACCCAGCGCCCTGAGCACTGAGCACCCAGCACCCCGAGCACTGAGCACTGAGCACCCTGAGCACTGAGCACCCAGCACACCGAGTACTGAGCACTGAGCACCATGAGTACTGATCACCAGGCACCCTAAGTACTGAGCACTGAGCACCCTGAGTACTGAGCACCCAGCACCCTGAGCACTGAGCACCCACCACCCTGAGTACTGAGCACCCAGCACCCTGAGCACTGAGCACCCAGCACCCTGAGCACTGAGCACGCAGCACCCTGAGTAGTGAGCACCCAAAATACTGAGCATTGAGCACCCTGAGCACTGAGCACCCAGCACCCTGAGTACTGAGCACCGAGCACCCCGAGCACTGAGCACCCAGCGCCCCGAGCACCGAGCACCCTGAGCACTGAGCGCCCAGCACCCTGAGTACTTAGCACCCAGCACCCTCAGCAATGAGCACCCTGAGGACTGAGCACCCAGCACCCTGAGCACTGAGCACACAGCACCCTGAGCACTGAGCACCCAGCACCCTGAGTACTGAGCACTGAGCACCCAGCACCCCGAGCACTGAGCACCCAGCACCCTTAGCACTGAGCACCAGCACCCGAGTACTGAGCACCCAGCACCCTGAGTACTGAGCACCCAGCACCCTGAGTACTGAGCACACAGCACCCCGAGTACTGAGCACCCAGCACCCTGAGCACTGAGCACCCAGCACCCTGAGCACTGAGCACCCAGCACCCTGAGCACTGAGCACCCAGCACCCTGAGTAGTGAGCACCCAACGTACTGAGCACCGAGCACCCCGAGCACTGAGCACCCAGCACCGCGAGCACTGAGCACCCAGCACCCTGAGTACTGAGCACCCAGCATCCCGAGCACTGATCACCCAGCACCCTGAGTACTGAGCACCCAGCACCCTGAGCACTGAGCACCCAGCACCCTGAGTACTGAGCACCCAGCACCCTGAGTACTGAGCAACCAGCACCCTGAGCACTGAGCACTGAGCACCCAGCACCCTGAGCACTGAGCACCCAGCACCCCGAGCACTGAGCACCCAGCACCCCGAGCACTGAGCACCCAGCACCCTGAGTACTGAGCACCCTGTGGACTGAACACCCAGCACCCTGAGCACTGAGCACCCAGCACCCTGAGTACTGAGCACCGATCACCCTGAGCACTGAGCACCCAGCACCCCGAGCACTGAGCACCCAGTACCCTGAGTACTGAGCACCCTGGGTACTGAGCACCGATCACCCTGAGCACTGAGCTCCCAGCACCCTGAGTACTGAGCACCCAGCACCCTGAACACTGAGCACCCAGCACCCTGAGTACTGAGCACCCAGCACCCTGAGCACTGAGCACCCAGCACCCTGAGTACTGAGCACCCAGCACCCTGAGCACTGAGCACCCAGCACCCTGAGTACTGAGCACCCAGCACCCTGAGCACTGAGCTCCCATCACCTCGAGAATGAGCACCCAGCACCCCGAGTAATGAGCACCGAGCAACCTGAGCACTGAGTACCGAGCACCCTGGGCACTGAGCACCCAGCACCCTGAGTACTGAGCACCCAGCACCCTGAGTACTGAGCACCCAGCCCCCTGAGCACTGAGCACCGAGCACCCCGAGAACTGAGCACCCAGCCCCCTGAGTACTGAGCACCCAGCACCCTGAGTACTGAACACCCAGCACCCTGATCACTGAGCACTGAGCACCCTGAACACTGAGTACTGAGCACCGAGCACCCCGAGCACTGAGCACCCAGTACCCTGAGTACTGAGCACCCTGAGTACTGAGCACCGATCACCCTGAGCACTGAGCTCCCAGCACCCTGAGTACTGAGCACCCAGCACCCTGAGCACTGAGCACCCAGCACCCTGAGTACTGAGCACCCAGCACCCTGAGCACTGAGCACCCAGCACCCTGAGTACTGAGCACCCAGCACCCTGAGCACTGAGCACCCAGCACCCTGAGTACTGAGCATCCAGCACCCCGAGCACTGAGCTCCCAGCACCCCGAGAATGAGCACCCAGGACCCCGAGTACTGAGCACCGAGCACCCTGAGCACTGAGTACCCAGCACCCTGAGCACTGAGCACCCAGCACCCTGAGTACTGAGCACCCAGCACCCTGAGTACTGAGCACCCAGCACCCTGAGCACTGAGCACCGAGCACCCCGAGAACTGAGCACCCAGCCCCCTGAGTACTGAGCACCCTGCACCCTGAGTACTGAAGACCCAGCACCCTGATCACTGAGCACTGAGCACCCTGAGCACTGAGTACTGAGCACCGAACACCCCGAGCACTGAGCACCCCGCACCCGGAGTACTGAGCACCCAGCTCCCTGAGTACTAAGCACCGAGCTCACTGAGTACTGAGCACCCAGCACCCTGAACACTGAACATACAGCACCCTGAGTACTGAGCACCTCGAGCACTGAGCACCCAGCACCCTGAGTACTGAGCACCGAGCACCCCGAGCACTGAGCACCCAGCACCACTAGCACTGAGCACCCAGCACCCCGAGCACTGAGCACCCAGCACCCTGAGCACTGAGCACCCAGCACCCTGAGTACTGAGCACCCAGCACCCTGAGCACTGAGTACCCAGCACCCTGAGCACTGAGCACCCAGCACCCTGAGCACTGAGCACCCAGCACCCTGAGCACTGAGCACCCAGCACCCTGAGCACTGAGCACCCAGCACCCTGAGCACTGAGCACACAGCACCCTGAGTACTGAGCACCCAGGACCCTGAGTACTGAGCACTGAGCACGCAGCACCCTGAGCACTGAGCACCCAGCACCCTGAGTACTGAGCACTGAGCACCCAGCACCCCGAGCACTGAGCACCCAGCACCCTGAGCACTGAGCACCCAGCACCCGAGTACTGAGCACCCAGCACCCTGAGCACTGAGCACCCAGCACCCTTACAACTGAGCACCCAGCACCCTGAGTACTGAGCACCCAGCACCCTGAGCACTGAGCACCCAGCACCCTGAGCACTGAGCACCCAGCACACTGAGCACTGAGCACCCAGCACCCTGAGTAGTGAGCACCCAACATACTGAGCACCGAGCACCCCGAGCACTGAGCACCCAGCACTCTGAGCACTGAGCACAGAGCACCCTGAGCACTGAGCACCCAGCACCCGAGTACTGAGCACCCAGCACCCTGAGTACTGAGCACCCAGCACCCTGAGTACTGAGCACCCAGCACCCTGAGCACTGAGCACCCAGCACCCTGAGCACTGAGCACCCAGCACCCTGAGCACTGAGCACCCAGCACCCTGAGTAGTGAGCACCCAACGTACTGAGCACCGAGCACCCCGAGCACTGAGCACCCAGCACCCTGAGTACTGAGCACCGATCACCCCGAGCACTGAGCACCCAGCACCCTGAGTACTGAGCTCCGAGCACCCCGAGCACTGAGCACCCAGCGCCCCGAGCACTGAGCACCCAGCACCCTGAGCACTAAGCACCCAGGACCCTGAGTACTGAGCACCCAGCACCCTGAGTACTGAACACCCAGCACCCTGAGCACTGAGCACTGAGCACCCTGAGCACTGAGTACTGAGCACTGAGCAACCTGAGCACTGAGCACCCAGCACCCCGAGTACTGAGCACCCAGCCCCCCGAGCACTGAGCACCCAGCGCCCTGAGCACTGAGCACCCAGCACCCCGAGCACTGAGCACTGAGCACCCTGAGCACTGAGCACCCAGCACACCGAGTACTGAGCACTGAGCACCCTGAGTACTGAGCACCAAGCACCCTAAGTACTGAGCACTGAGCACCCTGAGTACTGAGCACCCAGCACCCTGAGCACTTTGCACCCAGCACCCTGAGTACTGAGCACCCAGCACCCTGAGTACTGAACACCCAGCACCCTGAGCACTGAGCACTGAGCACCCTGAGCACTGAGTACTGAGCACTGAGCAACCTGAGCACTGAGCACCCAGCACCCCGAGTACTGAGCACCCAGCACACCGAGCACTGAGCACCCAGCGCCCTGAGCACTGAGCACCCAGCACTCTGAGCACTGAGCACAGAGCACCCTGAGCACTGAGCACCCAGCACCCGAGTACTGAGCACTGAGCACCCTGAGCACTGAGCACCCAGCACACCGAGTACTGAGCACTGAGCACCATGAGTACTGATCACCAGGCACCCTAAGTACTGAGCACTGAGCACCCTGAGTACTGAGCACCCAGCACCCTGAGCACTGAGCACCCACCACCCTGAGGACTGAGCACCCAGCACCCTGAGCACTGAGCACCCAGCACCCTGAGCACTGAGCACGCAGCACCCTGAGTAGTGAGCACCCAAAATACTGAGCATTGAGCACCCTGAGCACTGAGCACCCAGCACCCTGAGTACTGAGCACCGAGCACCCCGAGCACTGAGCACCCAGCGCCCCGAGCACCGAGCACCCTGAGCACTGAGCACCCAGCACCCTGAGTACTTAGCACCCAGCACCCTCAGCAATGAGCACCCTGAGGACTGAGCACCCAGCACCCTGAGCACTGAGCACACAGCACCCTGAGCACTGAGCACCCAGCACCCTGAGAACTGAGCACTGAGCACCCAGCACCCGAGCACTGAGCACCCAGCACCCTGAGTACTAAGCACCGAGCACCCCGAGTACTGAGCACCCAGCACCCTGAGTACTGAGCTCCGAGCACCCCGAGCACTGAGCAACCAGCACCCTGAGTACTGAGCACCCAGCACCCTAAGCAATGAGCACCCTGAGTACTGAGCACCCAGCACCTTGAGCACTGAGCACCGAGCACCCCGAGCACTGAGCACCCAGCACCCGGAGTACTGAGCACCCAGCACCCTGAGTACTAAGCACCGAGCACCCTGAGTACTGAGCACCCAGCACCCTGAGCACCGAACACACAGCACCCTGAGTACTGAGCACATCGAGCACTGAGCACCCAGCACCCTGAGTACTGAGCACCGAGCACCCCGAGCACTGAGCACCCAGCACCGCGAGCACTGAGCACCCAGCACCCTGAGTACTGAGCACCCAGCACCCCGAGCACTGATCACCCAGCACCCTGAGTACTGAGCACCCAGCACCCTGAGCACTGAGCACCCAGCACCCTGAGTACTGAGCACCCAGCACCCTGAGTACTGAGCAACCAGCACCCTGAGCACTGAGCACTGAGCACCCAGCACCCTGAGCACTGAGCACCCAGCACCCCGAGCACTGAGCACCCAGCACCCCGAGCACTGAGCACCCAGCACCCTGAGTACTGAGCACCCTGTGGACTGAACACCCAGCACCCTGAGCACTGAGCACCCAGCACCCTGAGTACTGAGCACCGATCACCCTGAGCACTGAGCACCCAGCACCCCGAGCACTGAGCACCCAGTACCCTGAGTACTGAGCACCCTGGGTACTGAGCACCGATCACCCTGAGCACTGAGCTCCCAGCACCTTGAGTACTGAGCACCCAGCACCCTGAACACTGAGCACCCAGCACCCTGAGTACTGAGCACCCAGCACCCTGAGCACTGAGCACCCAGCACCCTGAGTACTGAGCACCCAGCACCCTGAGCACTGAGCACCCAGCACCCTGAGTACTGAGCACCCAGCACCCTGAGCACTGAGCTCCCAGCACCCCGAGAATGAGCACCCAGCACCCCGAGTACTGAGCACCGAGCACCCTGAGCACTGAGTACCGAGCACCCTGGGCACTGAGCACCCAGCACCCTGAGTACTGAGCACCCAGCACCCTGAGTACTGAGCACCCAGCCCCCTGAGCACTGAGCACCGAGCACCCCGAGAACTGAGCACCCAGCCCCCTGAGTACTGAGCACCCAGCACCCTGAGTACTGAACACCCAGCACCCTGATCACTGAGCACTGAGCACCCTGAACACTGAGTACTGAGCACCGAGCACCCCGAGCACTGAGCACCCAGTACCCTGAGTACTGAGCACCCTGAGTACTGAGCACCGATCACCCTGAGCACTGAGCTCCCAGCACCCTGAGTACTGAGCACCCAGCACCCTGAGCACTGAGCACCCAGCACCCTGAGTACTGAGCACCCAGCACCCTGAGCACTGAGCACCCAGCACCCTGAGTACTGAGCACCCAGCACCCTGAGCACTGAGCACCCAGCACCCTGAGTACTGAGCATCCAGCACCCCGAGCACTGAGCTCCCAGCACCCCGAGAATGAGCACCCAGGACCCCGAGTACTGAGCACCGAGCACCCTGAGCACTGAGTACCCAGCACCCTGAGCACTGAGCACCCAGCACCCTGAGTACTGAGCACCCAGCACCCTGAGTACTGAGCACACAGCACCCTGAGCACTGAGCACCGAGCACCCCGAGAACTGAGCACCCAGCCCCCTGAGTACTGAGCACCCTGCACCCTGAGTACTGAAGACCCAGCACCCTGATCACTGAGCACTGAGCACCCTGAGCACTGAGTACTGAGCACCGAACACCCCGAGCACTGAGCACCCCGCACCCGGAGTACTGAGCACCCAGCTCCCTGAGTACTAAGCACCGAGCTCACTGAGTACTGAGCACCCAGCACCCTGAACACTGAACATACAGCACCCTGAGTACCCAGCACCCTGAGCACTGAGCACCCAGCACCCTGAGCACTGAGCACCCAGCACCCTGAGCACTGAGCACCCAGCACCATGAGTACTGAGCACTGAGCACCTAGCACCCCGAGTACTGAGCACCCAGCACCCTGAGTACTGAGCACTGAGCACCCAGCACCCCGAGCACTGAGCACCCAGCACCCTGAGCACTGAGCACCCAGCACCCGAGTACTGAGCACCCAGCGCCCTGAGTACTGAGCACCCAGCACCCTGAGTACTGAGCACCAAGCACCCCGAGTACTGAGCACCCAACACCCTGAGTACTGAGCACCCAGCACCCTGAGCACTGAGCACCCAGCACCCCGAGCACTGAGCACCCAGCACCCTGAGTACTGAGCACCCAGCACCCTGAGCACTGAGCACCCAGCACCCTGAGCACTGAGCACCCAGCACCCTGAGCACTGAGCACACAGCACCCTGAGTACTGAGCACCCAGGACCCTGAGTACTGAGCACTGAGCACGCAGCACCCTGAGCACTGAGCACCCAGCAACCTGAGTACTGAGCACTGAGCACCCAGCACCCCGAGCACTGAGCACCCAGCACCCTGAGCACTGAGCACCCAGCACCCGAGTACTGAGCACCCAGCACAATGAGTACTGAGCAGCCAGCACCCTGAATACTGAGCACCCAGCACCCCGAGTACTGAGCACCCAGCACCCTGAGTACTGAGCACCCAGCACCCTGAGCACTGAGCACCCAGCACCCTTACCACTGAGCACCCAGCACCCTGAGTACTGAGCACCCAGCACCCTGAGCACTGAGCACCCAGCACCCTGAGCACTGAGCACCCAGCACACTGAGCACTGAGCACCCAGCACCCTGAGTAGTGAGCACCCAACATACTGAGCACCGAGCACCGCGAGCACTGAGCACCCAGCACTCTGAGCACTGAGCACAGAGCACCCTGAGCACTGAGCACCCAGCACCCGAGTACTGAGCACCCAGCACCCTGAGTACTGAGCACCCAGCACCCTGAGTACTGAGCACCCAGCACCCTGAGCACTGAGCACCCAGCACCCTGAGCACTGAGCACCCAGCACCCTGAGCACTGAGCACCCATCACCCTGAGTAGTGAGCACCCAACGTACTGAGCACCGAGCACCCCGAGCACTGAGCACCCAGCACCCTGAGTACTGAGCACCGATCACCCCGAGCACTGAGCACCCAGCACCCTGAGTACTGAGCTCCGAGCACCCCGAGCACTGAGCACCCAGCGCCCCGAGCACTGAGCACCCAGCACCCTGAGCACTAAGCACCCAGGACCCTGAGTACTGAGCACCCAGCACCCTGAGTACTGAACACCCAGCACCCTGAGCACTGAGCACTGAGCACCCTGAGCACTGAGTACTGAGCACTGAGCAACCTGAGCACTGAGCACCCAGCACCCCGAGTACTGAGCACCCAGCCCCCCGAGCACTGAGCACCCAGCGCCCTGAGCACTGAGCACCCAGCACCCCGAGCACTGAGCACTGAGCACCCTGAGCACTGAGCACCCAGCACACCGAGTACTGAGCACTGAGCACCCTGAGTACTGAGCACCAAGCACCCTAAGTACTGAGCACTGAGCACCCTGAGTACTGAGCACCCAGCACCCTGAGCACTTTGCACCCAGCACCCTGAGTACTGAGCACCCAGCACCCTGAGTACTGAACACCCAGTACCCTGAGCACTGAGCACTGAGCACCCTGAGCACTGAGTACTGAGCACTGAGCAACCTGAGCACTGAGCACCAAGCACCCCGAGTACTGAGCACCCAGCACACCGAGCACTGAGCACCCAGCGCCCTGAGCACTGAGCACCCAGCACCCCGAGCACTGAGCACTGAGCACCCTGAGCACTGAGCACCCAGCACACCGAGTACTGAGCACTGAGCACCATGAGTACTGATCACCAGGGACCCTAAGTACTGAGCACTGAGCACCCTGAGTACTGAGCACCCAGCACCCTGAGCACTGAGCACCCACCACCCTGAGTACTGAGCACCCAGCACCCTGAGCACTGAGCACCCAGCACCCTGAGCACTGAGCACGCAGCACCCTGAGTAGTGAGCACCCAAAATACTGAGCATTGAGCACCCTGAGCACTGAGCACCCAGCACCCTGAGTACTGAGCACCGAGCACCCCGAGCACTGAGCACCCAGCGCCCCGAGCACCGAGCACCCTGAGCACTGAGCACCCAGCACCCTGAGTACTTAGCACCCAGCACCCTCAGCAATGAGCACCCTGAGGACTGAGCACCCAGCACCCTGAGCACTGAGCACACAGCACCCTGAGCACTGAGCACCCAGCACCCTGAGTACTGAGCACTGAGCACCCAGCACCCCGAGCACTGAGCACCCAGCACCCTTAGCACTGAGCACCAGCACCCGAGTACTGAGCACCCAGCACCCTGAGTACTGAGCACCCAGCACCCTGAGTACTGAGCACACAGCACCCCGAGTACTGAGCACCCAGCACCCTGAGCACTGAGCACCCAGCACCCTGAGCACTGAGCACCCAGCACCCTGAGCACTGAGCACCCAGCACCCTGAGTAGTGAGCACCCAACGTACTGAGCACCGAGCACCCCGAGCACTGAGCACCCAGCACCCTGAGCACTGAGCACCCAGCACCCGGAGCACTGAGCACCCAGCACCCGAGTACTGAGCACCCAGCACCCTGAATACTGAGCACCCAGCACCCTGAGCACTGAGCTCCCAGCACCCCGAGTACTGAGCACCCAGCACACTGAGTACTGAGCAGCCAGCACCCTGAGCACTGAGCACCCAGCACCCCGAGCACTGAGCACCCAGCACCCTGAGTACTGAGCACAGAGCACCCCGAGCACTGAGCACCCAGCACCCTGAGTACTGAGCACAGAGCACCCCGAGCACTGAGCACCCAGCGCCCCGAGCACCGAGCACCCTGAGCACTGAGCACCCAGCACCCTGACTACTGAGCACCCAGCACCCCGAGTACTGAGCACTGAGCACCCTGAGTACTGAGCACCCAGCACCCTGACCACTGAGCACCCAGCACCCTGAGCACTGAGCACCCAGCACCCTGAGTATTGAGCACTGAGCACCGAGCACCCCGAGCACTGAGCACCCAGCACCCTGAGTACTGAGCACTGAGCACCCAGAGTACTGAGCACCCAGCACCCTGAGTACTGAGCACCCAGCACCCTGAGTACTGAGCACCCAGCACCCCGAGTACTGAGCACCCAGCACCCTGAGTACTGAGCACCCAGCAACCTGAGCACTGAGCACCCAGCACCCCGAGCACTGAGCACCCAGCATCCTGAGTACTGAGCACCCAGCACCCTGAGCACTGAGCACCCAGCACCCTGAGCACTGAGCACCCAGCACCCTGAGCCCTGAGCACCCAGCACCCTGAGTAGTGAGCACCCAACGTACTGAGCACCGAGCACCCCGAGCACTGAGCACCCAGCACCCTGAGTACTGAGAACCGAGCACCCCGAGCACTGAGAACCCAGCACCCTGAGTCCTGAGCTCCGAGCACCCTGAGCACTGAGCACCCAGCGCCCCGAGCACCGAGCACCCTGAGCACTGAGCACCCAGCACCCTGAGTACTGAGCATACAGCACCCTGAGCAATGAGCACCCTGAGTACTGAGCACCCAGCACCTTGAGCACTGAGCACCGAGCACCCCGAGCACTGAGCACCCAGCACCCGGAGTACTGAGCACCCAACACCCTGAGTACTAAGCACCTAGCACCCTGAGTACTGAGCACCCAGCAACCTGAACACTGAATACAAAGCACCCTGAGTACTGAGCACCTCGAGCACTGAGCACCCAGCACCGCGAGCACTGAGCACATAGTACCCCGAGCACTGAGCACCCAGCACCCTGAGTACTGAGCACCCAGCACCCTGAGTACTGAGCACCCAGCACTCTGAGCACTGAGTACCCAGCACCTGAGCACTGAGCACCCAGCACCCTGAGCACTGAGCACACAGCACCCTGAGCACTGAGCACCCAGCACCCTGAGTACTGAGCACCGAGCACCCCGAGTACTGAGCACCCAGCACCCTGAGTACTGAGCTCCGAGCACCCCGAGCACTGAGCACCTAGCACCCTGAGTACTGAGCACATAGCACCCTAAGCAATGAGCACCCTGAGTACTGAGCACCCAGCACCTTGAGCACTGAGCACCGAGCACCCCGAGCACTGAGCACCCAACACCCGGAGTACTGAGCACCCAGCACCGTGAGTACTAAGCACCGAGCACCCTGAGTACTGAGCACCCAGCACCCTGAGCACTGAACACACAGCACCCTGAGTACTGAGCACCTCGAGCACTGAGCACCCAGCACCCTTAGTACTGAGCACCGAGCACCCCGAGCACTGAGCACCCAGCACCGCGAGCACTGAGCACCCAGCACCCTGAGTACTGAGCACCCAGCACCCCGAGCACTGATCACCCAGCACCCTGAGTACTGAGCACCCAGCACCCTGAGCACTGAGAACCCAGCACCCTGAGTACTGAGCACCCAGCACCCTGAGTACTGAGCAACCAGCACCCTGAGCACTGAGCACCCAGCACCCTGAGCACTGAGCACCCAGCACCCCGAGCACTGAGCACCCAGCACCCCGAGCACTGGGCACCCAGCACCCTGAGCACTGAGCACCCTGTGGACTGAACACCCAGCACCCTGAGCACTGAGCACCCAGCACCCTGAGTACTGAGCACTGATCACCCTGAGCACTGAGCACCCAGCACCCCGAGCACTGAGCACCCAGCACCCTGAGTACTGAGCTCCCAGCACCCCGAGCACTGAGCACCCAGTACCCTGAGTACTGAGCACCCTGAGTACTGAGCACCAATCACCCTGAGCACTGAGCTCCCAGCACCCTGAGTACTGAGCACCCAGCACCCTGAGCACTGAGCACCCAGCACCCTGAGTACTGAGCACCCAGCACCCTGAGCACTGAGCACCCAGCACCCTGAGTACTGAGCACCCAGCACCCTGAGCACTGAGCACCCAGCACCCTGAGTACTGAGCACCCAGCACCCCGAGCACTGAGCTCCCAGCACCCCGAGAATGAGCACCCAGCACCCCGAGTACTGAGCACCGAGCACCCTGAGTACTGAGTACCCAGCACCCTGAGCACTGAGCACCCAGCACCCTGAGTACTGAGCACCCAGCACCCTGAGTACTGAGCACCCAGCACCCTGAGCACTGAGCACCGAGCACCCCGAGTACTGAGCACCCAGCCCCCTGAGTACTGAGCACCCAGCACCCTGAGTACAGAACACCCAGCACCCTGAGCACTGAGCACTGAGCACCCTGAGCACTGAGTACTGAGCACCGAGCACCCCGAGCACTGAGCACCCAGCACCCGGAGTACTGAGCACCCAGCACCCTGGGTACTAAGCACCGAGCACCCTGAGTACTGAGCACCCAGCACCCTGAACACTGAACATACAGCACCCTGAGTACTGAGCACCTCGAGCACTGAGCACACAGCACCCTGAGTACTGAGCACCGAGCACCCCGAGCACTGAGCACCCAGCACCCCGAGCACTGAGCACCCAGCACCCCGAGCACTGAGCACCCAGCACCCTGAGCACTGAGCACCCAGCACCCTGAGTACTGAGCACTCAGTACACTGAGCACTGAGTACCCATCACCCTGAGCACTGAGCACCCAGCACCCTGAGCACTGAGCACCCAGCACCCTGAGCACTGAGCACCCAGCACCCTGAGTACTGAGCACTGAGCACCTAGTACCCCGAGTACTGAGCACCCAGCACCCTGAGTACTGAGCACTGAGCACCCAGCACCCCAAGCACTGAGCACCCAGCACCCTGAGCACTGAGCACCCAGCACCCGAGTACTGAGCACCCAGCACCCTGAGTACTGAGCACCCAGCACCCTGAGTACTGAGCACCCAGCACCCCGAGTACTGAGCACCCAACACCCTGAGTACTGAGCACCCAGCACACTGAGCACTGAGCACCCAGCACCCTGAGCACTGAGCACCCAGCACCCTGAGTACTGAGCACCCAGCACCCTGAGCACTGAGCACCCAGCACCCTGAGCACTGAGCACCCAGCACCCCGAGTACTGAGCACCCAACACCCTGAGTACTGAGCACCCAGCACACTGAGCACTGAGCACCCAGCACCCCGAGCACTGAGCACCCAGCACCCTGAGTACTGAGCACGCAGCACCCTGAGCACTGAGCACCCAGCACCCTGAGCACTGAGCACCCAGCACCCTGAGCACTGAGCACACAGCACCCTGAGTACTGAGCACCCAGGACCCTGAGTACTGAGCACTGAGCACGCAGCACCCTGAGCACTGAGCACCCAGCACCCTGAGTACTGAGCACTGAGCACCCAGCACCCCGAGCACTGAGCACCCAGCACCCTGAGTACTGAGCACCCAGCCCCCTGAGCACTGAGCACCCAGCACCCTGAGTACTGAGCACCCAGCCCCCTGAGCACTGAGCACCGAGCACCCCGAGAACTGAGCACCCAGCCCCCTGAGTACTGAGCACCCAGCACCCTGAGTACTGAACACACAGCACCCTGATCACTGAGCACTGAGCACCCTGAACACTGAGTACTGAGCACCGAGCACCCCGAGCACTGAGCACCCAGTACCCTGAGTACTGAGCACCCTGAGTACTGAGCACCGATCACCCTGAGCACTGAGCTCCCAGCACCCTGAGTACTGAGCACCCAGCACCCTGAGCACTGAGCACCCAGCACCCTGAGTACTGAGCACCCAGCACCCTGAGCACTGAGCACCCAGCACCCTGAGTACTGAGCACCCAGCACCCTGAGCACTGAGCACCCAGCACCCTGAGTACTGAGCATCCAGCACCCCGAGCACTGAGCTCCCAGCACCCCGAGAATGAGCACCCAGGACCCCGAGTACTGAGCACCGAGCACCCTGAGCACTGAGTACCCAGCACCCTGAGCACTGAGCACCCAGCACCCTGAGTACTGAGCACCCAGCACCCTGAGTACTGAGCACCCAGCACCCTGAGCACTGAGCACCGAGCACCCCGAGAACTGAGCACCCAGCCCCCTGAGTACTGAGCACCCTGCACCCTGAGTACTGAAGACCCAGCACCCTGATCACTGAGCACTGAGCACCCTGAGCACTGAGTACTGAGCACCGAACACCCCGAGCACTGAGCACCCCGCACCCGGAGTACTGAGCACCCAGCTCCCTGAGTACTAAGCACCGAGCTCACTGAGTACTGAGCACCCAGCACCCTGAACACTGAACATACAGCACCCTGAGTACTGAGCACCTCGAGCACTGAGCACCCAGCACACTGAGTACTGAGCACCGAGCACCCCGAGCACTGAGCACCCAGCACCCCTAGCACTGAGCACCCAGCACCCCGAGCACTGAGCACCCAGCACCCTGAGCACTGAGCACCCAGCACCCTGAGTACTGAGCACCCAGCACCCTGAGCACTGAGTACCCAGCACCCTGAGCACTGAGCACCCAGCACCCTGAGCACTGAGCACCCAGCACCCTGAGCACTGAGCACCCAGCACCATGAGTACTGAGCACTGAGCACCTAGCACCCCGAGTACTGAGCACCCAGCACCCTGAGTACTGAGCACTGAGCACCCAGCACCCCGAGCACTGAGCACCCAGCACCCTGAGCACTGAGCACCCAGCACCCGAGTACTGAGCACCCAGCGCCCTGAGTACTGAGCACCCAGCACCCTGAGTACTGAGCACCAAGCACCCCGAGTACTGAGCACCCAACACCCTGAGTACTGAGCACCCAGCACCCTGAGCACTGAGCACCCAGCACCCCGAGCACTGAGCACCCAGCACCCTGAGTACTGAGCACCCAGCACCCTGAGCACTGAGCACCCAGCACCCTGAGCACTGAGCACCCAGCACCCTGAGCACTGAGCACACAGCACCCTGAGTACTGAGCACCCAGGACCCTGAGTACTGAGCACTGAGCACGCAGCACCCTGAGCACTGAGCACCCAGCACCCTGAGTACTGAGCACTGAGCACCCAGCACCCCGAGCACTGAGCACCCAGCACCCTGAGCACTGAGCACCCAGCACCCGAGTACTGAGCACCCAGCACAATGAGTACTGAGCAGCCAGCACCCTGAATACTGAGCACCCAGCACCCCGAGTACTGAGCACCCAGCACCCTGAGTACTGAGCACCCAGCACCCTGAGCACTGAGCACCCAGCACCCTTACCACTGAGCACCCAGCACCCTGAGTACTGAGCACCCAGCACCCTGAGCACTGAGCACCCAGCACCCTGAGCACTGAGCACCCAGCACACTGAGCACTGAGCACCCAGCACCCTGAGTAGTGAGCACCCAACATACTGAGCACCGAGCACCGCGAGCACTGAGCACCCAGCACTCTGAGCACTGAGCACAGAGCACCCTGAGCACTGAGCACCCAGCACCCGAGTACTGAGCACCCAGCACCCTGAGTACTGAGCACCCAGCACCCTGAGTACTGAGCACCCAGCACCCTGAGCACTGAGCACCCAGCACCCTGAGCACTGAGCACCCAGCACCCTGAGCACTGAGCACCCATCACCCTGAGTAGTGAGCACCCAACGTACTGAGCACCGAGCACCCCGAGCACTGAGCACCCAGCACCCTGAGTACTGAGCACCGATCACCCCGAGCACTGAGCACCCAGCACCCTGAGTACTGAGCTCCGAGCACCCCGAGCACTGAGCACCCAGCGCCCCGAGCACTGAGCACCCAGCACCCTGAGCACTAAGCACCCAGGACCCTGAGTACTGAGCACCCAGCACCCTGAGTACTGAACACCCAGCACCCTGAGCACTGAGCACTGAGCACCCTGAGCACTGAGTACTGAGCACTGAGCAACCTGAGCACTGAGCACCCAGCACCCCGAGTACTGAGCACCCAGCCCCCCGAGCACTGAGCACCCAGCGCCCTGAGCACTGAGCACCCAGCACCCCGAGCACTGAGCACTGAGCACCCTGAGCACTGAGCACCCAGCACACCGAGTACTGAGCACTGAGCACCCTGAGTACTGAGCACCAAGCACCCTAAGTACTGAGCACTGAGCACCCTGAGTACTGAGCACCCAGCACCCTGAGCACTTTGCACCCAGCACCCTGAGTACTGAGCACCCAGCACCCTGAGTACTGAACACCCAGCACCCTGAGCACTGAGCACTGAGCACCCTGAGCACTGAGTACTGAGCACTGAGCAACCTGAGCACTGAGCACCAAGCACCCCGAGTACTGAGCACCCAGCACACCGAGCACTGAGCACCCAGCGCCCTGAGCACTGAGCACCCAGCACCCCGAGCACTGAGCACTGAGCACCCTGAGCACTGAACACCCAGCACACCGAGTACTGAGCACTGAGCACCATGAGTACTGATCACCAGGCACCCTAAGTACTGAGCACTGAGCACCCTGAGTACTGAGCACCCAGCACCCTGAGCACTGAGCACCCACCACCCTGAGTACTGAGCACCCAGCACCCTGAGCACTGAGCACCCAGCACCCTGAGCACTGAGCACGCAGCACCCTGAGTAGTGAGCACCCAAAATACTGAGCATTGAGCACCCTGAGCACTGAGCACCCAGCACCCTGAGTACTGAGCACCGAGCACCCCGAGCACTGAGCACCCAGCGCCCCGAGCACCGAGCACCCTGAGCACTGAGCACCCAGCACCCTGAGTACTTAGCACCCAGCACCCTCAGCAATGAGCACCCTGAGGACTGAGCACCCAGCACCCTGAGCACTGAGCACACAGCACCCTGAGCACTGAGCACCCAGCACCCTGAGTACTGAGCACTGAGCACCCAGCACCCCGAGCACTGAGCACCCAGCACCCTTAGCACTGAGCACCAGCACCCGAGTACTGAGCACCCAGCACCCTGAGTACTGAGCACCCAGCACCCTGAGTACTGAGCACACAGCACCCCGAGTACTGAGCACCCAGCACCCTGAGCACTGAGCACCCAGCACCCTGAGCACTGAGCACCCAGCACCCTGAGCACTGAGCACCCAGCACCCTGAGTAGTGAGCACCCAACGTACTGAGCACCGAGCACCCCGAGCACTGAGCACCCAGCACCCTGAGCACTGAGCACCCAGCACCCGGAGCACTGAGCACCCAGCACCCGAGTACTGAGCACCCAGCACCCTGAATACTGAGCACCCAGCACCCTGAGCACTGAGCTCCCAGCACCCCGAGTACTGAGCACCCAGCACACTGAGTACTGAGCAGCCAGCACCCTGAGCACTGAGCACCCAGCACCCCGAGCACTGAGCACCCAGCACCCTGAGTACTGAGCACAGAGCACCCCGAGCACTGAGCACCCAGCACCCTGAGTACTGAGCACAGAGCACCCCGAGCACTGAGCACCCAGCGCCCCGAGCACCGAGCACCCTGAGCACTGAGCACCCAGCACCCTGACTACTGAGCACCCAGCACCCCGAGTACTGAGCACTGAGCACCCTGAGTACTGAGCACCCAGCACCCTGAGCACTGAGCACCCAGCACCCTGAGCACTGAGCACCCAGCACCCTGAGTATTGAGCACTGAGCACCGAGCACCCCGAGCACTGAGCACCCAGCACCCTGAGTACTGAGCACTGAGCACCCAGAGTACTGAGCACCCAGCACCCTGAGTACTGAGCACCCAGCACCCTGAGTACTGAGCACCCAGCACCCCGAGTACTGAGCACCCAGCACCCTGAGTACTGAGCACCCAGCAACCTGAGCACTGAGCACCCAGCACCCCGAGCACTGAGCACCCAGCATCCTGAGTACTGAGCACCCAGCACCCTGAGCACTGAGCACCCAGCACCCTGAGCACTGAGCACCCAGCACCCTGAGCCCTGAGCACCCAGCACCCTGAGTAGTGAGCACCCAACGTACTGAGCACCGAGCACCCCGAGCACTGAGCACCCAGCACCCTGAGTACTGAGCACCGAGCACCCCGAGCACTGAGCACCCAGCACCCTGAGTCCTGAGCTCCGAGCACCCTGAGCACTGAGCACCCAGCGCCCCGAGCACCGAGCACCCTGAGCACTGAGCACCCAGCACCCTGAGTACTGAGCATACAGCACCCTGAGCAATGAGCACCCTGAGTACTGAGCACCCAGCACCTTGAGCACTGAGCACCGAGCACCCCGAGCACTGAGCACCCAGCACCCGGAGTACTGAGCACCCAACACCCTGAGTACTAAGCACCTAGCACCCTGAGTACTGAGCACCCAGCAACCTGAACACTGAATACAAAGCACCCTGAGTACTGAGCACCTCGAGCACTGAGCACCCAGCACCGCGAGCACTGAGCACATAGTACCCCGAGCACTGAGCACCCAGCACCCTGAGTACTGAGCACCCAGCACCCTGAGTACTGAGCACCCAGCACTCTGAGCACTGAGTACCCAGCACCTGAGCACTGAGCACCCAGCACCCTGAGCACTGAGCACACAGCACCCTGAGCACTGAGCACCCAGCACCCTGAGTACTGAGCACCGAGCACCCCGAGTACTGAGCACCCAGCACCCTGAGTACTGAGCTCCGAGCACCCCGAGCACTGAGCACCTAGCACCCTGAGTACTGAGCACATAGCACCCTAAGCAATGAGCACCCTGAGTACTGAGCACCCAGCACCTTGAGCACTGAGCACCGAGCACCCCGAGCACTGAGCACCCAACACCCGGAGTACTGAGCACCCAGCACCGTGAGTACTAAGCACCGAGCACCCTGAGTACTGAGCACCCAGCACCCTGAGCACTGAACACACAGCACCCTGAGTACTGAGCACCTCGAGCACTGAGCACCCAGCACCCTTAGTACTGAGCACCGAGCACCCCGAGCACTGAGCACCCAGCACCGCGAGCACTGAGCACCCAGCACCCTGAGTACTGAGCACCCAGCACCCCGAGCACTGATCACCCAGCACCCTGAGTACTGAGCACCCAGCACCCTGAGCACTGAGAACCCAGCACCCTGAGTACTGAGCACCCAGCACCCTGAGTACTGAGCAACCAGCACCCTGAGCACTGAGCACTGAGCACCCAGCACCCTGAGCACTGAGCACCCAGCACCCCGAGCACTGAGCACCCAGCACCCCGAGCACTGGGCACCCAGCACCCTGAGCACTGAGCACCCTGTGGACTGAACACCCAGCACCCTGAGCACTGAGCACCCAGCACCCTGAGTACTGAGCACTGATCACCCTGAGCACTGAGCACCCAGCACCCCGAGCACTGAGCACCCAGCACCCTGAGTACTGAGCTCCCAGCACCCCGAGCACTGAGCACCCAGTACCCTGAGTACTGAGCACCCTGAGTACTGAGCACCAATCACCCTGAGCACTGAGCTCCCAGCACCCTGAGTACTGAGCACCCAGCACCCTGAGCACTGAGCACCCAGCACCCTGAGTACTGAGCACCCAGCACCCTGAGCACTGAGCACCCAGCACCCTGAGTACTGAGCACCCAGCACCCTGAGCACTGAGCACCCAGCACCCTGAGTACTGAGCACCCAGCACCCCGAGCACTGAGCTCCCAGCACCCCGAGAATGAGCACCCAGCACCCCGAGTACTGAGCACCGAGCACCCTGAGTACTGAGTACCCAGCACCCTGAGCACTGAGCACCCAGCACCCTGAGTACTGAGCACCCAGCACCCTGAGTACTGAGCACCCAGCACCCTGAGCACTGAGCACCGAGCACCCCGAGTACTGAGCACCCAGCCCCCTGAGTACTGAGCACCCAGCACCCTGAGTACAGAACACCCAGCACCCTGAGCACTGAGCACTGAGCACCCTGAGCACTGAGTACTGAGCACCGAGCACCCCGAGCACTGAGCACCCAGCACCCGGAGTACTGAGCACCCAGCACCCTGGGTACTAAGCACCGAGCACCCTGAGTACTGAGCACCCAGCACCCTGAACACTGAACATACAGCACCCTGAGTACTGAGCACCTCGAGCACTGAGCACCCAGCACCCTGAGTACTGAGCACCGAGCACCCCGAGCACTGAGCACCCAGCACCCCGAGCACTGAGCACCCAGCACCCCGAGCACTGAGCACCCAGCACCCTGAGCACTGAGCACCCAGCACCCTGAGTACTGAGCACTCAGTACACTGAGCACTGAGTACCCATCACCCTGAGCACTGAGCACCCAGCACCCTGAGCACTGAGCACCCAGCACCCTGAGCACTGAGCACCCAGCACCCTGAGTACTGAGCACTGAGCACCTAGTACCCCGAGTACTGAGCACCCAGCACCCTGAGTACTGAGCACTGAGCACCCAGCACCCCAAGCACTGAGCACCCAGCACCCTGAGCACTGAGCACCCAGCACCCGAGTACTGAGCACCCAGCACCCTGAGTACTGAGCACCCAGCACCCTGAGTACTGAGCACCCAGCATCCCGAGTACTGAGCACCCAACACCCTGAGTACTGAGCACCCAGCACACTGAGCACTGAGCACCCAGCACCCTGAGCACTGAGCACCCAGCACCCTGAGTACTGAGCACCCAGCACCCTGAGCACTGAGCACCCAGCACCCTGAGCACTGAGCACCCAGCACCCCGAGTACTGAGCACCCAACACCCTGAGTACTGAGCACCCAGCACACTGAGCACTGAGCACCCAGCACCCCGAGCACTGAGCACCCAGCACCCTGAGTACTGAGCACGCAGCACCCTGAGCACTGAGCACGCAGCACCCTGAGCACTGAGCACCCAGCACCCTGAGCACTGAGCACACAGCACCCTGAGTACTGAGCACCCAGGACCCTGAGTACTGAGCACTGAGCACGCAGCACCCTGAGCACTGAGCACCCAGCACCCTGAGTACTGAGCACTGAGCACCCAGCACCCCGAGCACTGAGCACCCAGCACCCTGAGCACTGAGCACCCAGCACCCGAGTACTGAGCACCCAGCACAATGAGTACTGAGCTCCCAGCACCCTGAATACTGAGCACCCAGCACCCCGAGTACTGAGCACCCAGCACCCTGAGTACTGAGCACCCAGCACCCTGAGCACTGAGCACCCAGCACCCTTAGCACTGAGCACCCAGCACCCTGAGTACTGAGCACCCAGCACCCTGAGCACTGAGCACCCAGCACCCTGAGCACTGAGCACCCAGCACCCTGAGCACTGAGCACCCAGCACCCTGAGTAGTGAGCACCCAACGTACTGAGCACCGAGCACCCCGAGCACTGAGCACCCAGCACTCTGAGCACTGAGCACACAGCACCCTGAGCACTGAGCACCCAGCACCCGAATACTGAGCACCCAGCACCCTGAGTATTGAGCACCCAGCACCCTGAGTAGTGAGCACCCAGCACCCTGAGCACTGAGCACCCCGAGCACTGAGCACCCAGCACCCTGAGCACTGAGCACCCAGCACCCCGAGCACTGAGCACCCAGCACCCTGAGTAGTGAGCACCCAACGTACTGAGCACCGAGCACCCTGAGCACTGAGCACCCAGCACCCTGAGTACTGAGCACCGATCACCCCGAGCACTGAGCACCCAGCACCCTGAGTACTGAGCTCCGAGCACCCCGAGCACTGAGCACCCAGCGCTCCGAGCACTGAGCACCCAGCACCCTGAGCACTGAGCACCCAGCACCCTGAGTACTGAGCACCCAGCACCCTGAGTACTGAACACCCAGCATCCTGAGCACTGAGCACTGAGCACCCTGAGCACTGAGTACTGAGCACTGAGCAACCTGAGCACTGAGCACCCAGCAACCCGAGTACTGAGCACCCAGCACCCCGAGCACTGAGCACCCAGCGCCCTGAGCACTGAGCACCCAGCACCCCGAGCACTGAGCACTGAGCACATTGAGCACTGAGCACCCAGCACACCGAGTACTGAGCACTGAGCACCCTGAGTACTGAGCACCAAGCACTCTAAGTACTGAGCACTGAGCACCCTGAGTACTGAGCACACAGCACCCTGAGCACTTTGCACCCAGCACCCTGAGTACTGAGCACACAGCACCCTGAGTACTGAACACCCAGCACCCTGAGCACTGAGCACTGAGCACCCTGAGCACTGAGTACTGAGCACTGAGCAACCTGAGCACTGAGCACCCAGCACCCCGAGCACTGAGCACCCAGCGCCCTGAGCACTGAGCACCCAGCACCCCGAGCACTGAGCACTGAGCACCCTGAGCACTGAGCACCCAGCACCCTGAGCACTGAGCACGCAGCACCCTTAGTAGTGAGCACCCTACGTACTGAGCATCGAGCACCCTGAGCACTGAGCACCCAGCACCCTGAGTACTGAGCACCGAGCACCCCGAGCACTGAGCAGCCAGCACCCTGCGTACTGAGCTCCGAGCACCCCGAGCACTGAGCACCCAGCGCCCCGAGCACCGAGCATCCTGAGCACTGAGCACCCAGCACCTTGAGTACTTAGCACCCAGCACCCTGAGCAATGAGCACCCTGAGGTCTGAGCACCCAGCACCCTGAGCACTGAGCACACAGCACCCTGAGCACTGAGCACCCAGCACCCTGAGTACTGAGCACTGAGCACCCAGCAAGCACCCCGAGCACTGAGCACCCAGCACCCTGAGCACTGAGCACCAGCACCCGAGTACTGAGCACCCAGCACCCTGAGTACTGAGCACCCAGCACCCTGAGTACTGAGCACACAGCACCCCGAGTACTGAGCACCCAGCACCCTGAGTACTGAGCATCCAGCACCCTGAGAACTGAGCACCCAGCACCCCTAGCACTGAGCACCCAGCACCCTGAGTACTGAGCACCCAGCACCCTGAGCACTGAGCTCCCAGCACCCAGAGCACTGAGCACCCAGCACCCTGAGCACTGAGCACCCAGCACCCTGAGTAGTGAGCACCCAACGTACTGAGCACCGAGCACCCTGAGCACTGAGCACCCAGCACCCTGAGCACTGAGCGCCCAGCACCCTGAGCACTGAGCACCCACCACCCGAGTACTGAGCACCCAGCACCCTGAGTACTGAGCACCCAGCACCCTGAGTACTGAGCACCCAGCACCCCGAGTACTGAGCACCCAGCACCCTGAGTACTGAGCACCCAGCACCCTGAGCAATGAGCACCCAGCACCCTGAGCACTGAGCACCCAGCACCCTGAGTACTGAGCACCCAGCACCCTGAGCACTGAGCACCCAGCACCCTGAGTACTGAGCACCCAGCACCCTGAGCACTGAGCACCCAGCACCCCAAGCACTGAGCACCCAGCACCCTGAGAACTGAGCACCCAGCACCCTGAGCACTGAGCACCCAGCACCCTGAGCACTGAGCACCCAGCACCCTGAGCACTGAGCACCCAGCACCCTGAGTACTGAGCTCCGAGCACCCCGAGCACTGAGCACCCAGCGCCCCGAGCACCGAGCACCCTGAGCACTGAGCACCCAGCACCCTGACTACTGAGCACCCAGCATCCTGAGTACTGAACACCCAGCACCCTGAGCACTGAGCACTGAGCACCCTGAGCACTGAGTACTGAGCACTGAGCACCCTGAGCACTGAGCACCCAGCACCCCGAGTACTGAGCGCCCAGCACCCCGAGCACTGAGCACCCAGCACCCCGAGCACTGAGCACCCAGCACCCCGAGCACTGAGCACTGAGCACCCTGAGCACTGAGCACCCAGCACCCCGAGTACTGAGCACTGAGCACCCTGAGCACTGAGCACCCAGCACCCCGAGTACTGAGCACTGAGCACCCTGAGTACTGAGCACCCAGCACCCTGAGCACTGAGTACCCAGCATCCTGAGCACTGAGCACCCAGCACCCTGAGCACTGAGCACCCAGCACCCTGAGCACTGAGCACCCAGCACCCTGAGTATTGAGCACTGAGCACCGAGCACCCCGAGCACTGAGCACCCAGCACCCTGAGTACTGAGCACTGAGCACCCAGCACACCGAGCACTGAGCACCCAGCACCCTGAGCACTGAGCACCCAGCACCCTGAGTACTGAGCACCGAGCACCCTGAGTACTGAGCACCCAGCACCCTGAGTACTGAGCACCCAGCACCCTGAGTACTGAGCACCCAGCAACCTGAGCACTGAGCACCCAGCACCCCGAGCACTGAGCACCCAGCATCCTGAGTACTGAGCACCCAGCACCCTGAGCACTGAATACAAAGCACCCTGAGTACTGAGCATCTCGAGCACTGAGCACCCAGCACCGCGAGCACTGAGCACATAGCACCCCGAGCACTGAGCACCCAGCACCCTGAGTACTGAGCACCCAGCACCCTGAGTACTGAGCACCCAGCACCCTGAGCACTGAGTACCCAGCACCTGAGCACTGAGCACCCAGCACCCTGAGCACTGAGCACACAGCACCCTGAGCACTGAGCACCCAGCACCCTGAGTACTGAGCACTGAGCACCCAGCACCCGAGCACTGAGCACCCAGCACCCTGAGTACTGAGCACCGAGCACCCCGAGTACTGAGCACCCAGCACCCTGAGTACTGAGCTCCGAGCACCCCGAGCACTGAGCACCTAGCAACCTGAGTACTGAGCACATAGCACCCTAAGCAATGAGCACCCTGAGTACTGAGCACCCAGCACCTTGAGCACTGAGCACCGAGAACCCCGAGCACTAAGCACCCAGCACCCGGAGTACTGAGCACCCAGCACCCTGAGTACTAAGCACCGAGCACCCTGAGTACTGAGCACCCAGCACCCTGAGCACTGAACACACAGCACCCTGAGTACTGAGCACCTCGAGCACTGAGCACCCAGCACCCTGAGTACTGAGCACCGAGCACCCCGAGCACTGAGCACCCAGCACCGCGAGCACTGAGCACCCAGCACCCTGAGTACTGAGCACCCAGCACCCCGAGCACTGATCACCCAGCACCCTGAGTACTGAGCACCCAGCACCCTGAGCACTGAGCACCCAGCACCCTGAGTACTGAGCACCCAGCACCCTGAGTACTGAGCAACCAGCACCCTGAGCACTGAGCACTGAGCACCCAGCACCCTGAACACTGAGCACGCAGCACCCCGAGCACTGAGCACCCAGTACCCCGAGCACTGAGCACCCAGCACCCTGAGCACTGATCACCCTGTGGACTGAACACCCAGCACCCTGAGCACTGAGCACCCAGCACCCTGAGTACTGAGCACTGATCACCCTGAGCACTGAGCACCCAGCACCCCGAGCACTGAGCACCCAGCACCCTGAGTACTGAGCTCCTAGCACCCCGAGCACTGAGCACCCAGTACCCTGAGTACTGTGCACCCTGAGTACTGAGCACCGATCACCCTGAGCACTGAGCTCCCAGCACCCTGAGTACTGAGCACCCAGCACCCTGAGCACTGAGCACCCAGCACCCTGAGTACTGAGCACCCAGCACCCTGAGCACTGAGCACCCAGCACCCTGAGTACTGAGCACCCAGCACCCTGAGCACTGAGCACCCAGCACCCTGAGTACTGAGCACCCAGCACCCCGAGCACTGAGCTCCCAGCACCCCGAGAATGAGCACCCAGCACCCCGAGTACTGAGCACCGAGCACCCTGAGCACTGAGTACCCAGCACCCTGAGCACTGAGCACCCAGCACCCTGAGTACTGAGCACCCAGCACCCTGAGTACTGAGCACCCAGCACCCTGAGCACTGAGCACCGAGCACCCCGAGTACTGAGCACCCAGCCCCCTGAGTACTGAGCACACAGCACCCTGAGTACTGAACACCCAGCACCCTGAGCACTGAGCACTGAGCACCCTGAGCACTGAGTACTGAGCACCGAGCACCCCGAGCACTGAGCACCCAGCACCCGGAGTACTGAGCACCCAGCACCCTGAGTACTAAGCACCGAGCACCCTGAGTACTGAGCACCCAGCACCCTGAACAATGAACATACAGCACCCTGAGTACTGAGCACCTCGAGCACTGAGCACCCAGCACCCTGAGTACTGAGCACCGAGCACCCCGAGCACTGAGCACCCAGCACCCCGAGCACTGAGCACCCAGCACCCCGAGCACTGAGCACCCAGCACCCTGAGCACTGAGCACCCAGCACCCTGAGTACTGAGCACCCAGTACCCTGAGCACTGAGTACCCAGCACCCTGAGCACTGAGCACCCAGCACCCTGAGCACTGAGCACCCAGCACCCTGAGCACTGAGCACCCAGCACCCTGAGTACTGAGCACTGAGCACCTAGTACCCCGAGTACTGAGCACCCAGCACCCTGAGTACTGAGCACTGAGCACCCAGCACCCCGAGCACTGAGCACCCAGCACCCTGAGCACTGAGCACCCAGCACCCGAGTACTGAGCACCCAGCACCCTGAGTACTGAGCACCCAGCACCCTGAGTACTGAGTACCCAGCACCCTGAGTACTGAGCACCCAGCACCCCGAGTACTGAGCACCCAACACCCTGAGTACTGAGCACCCAGCACCCTGAGCACTGAGCACCCAGCACCCCGAGCACTGAGCACCCAGCACCCTGAGTACTGAGCACCCAGCACCCTGAGCACTGAGCACCCAGCACCCTGAGCACTGAGCACCCAGCACCCTGAGCACTGAGCACACAGCACCCTGAGTACTGAGCACCCAGGACCCTGAGTACTGAGCACTGAGCACGCAGCACCCTGAGCACTGAGCACCCAGCACCCTGAGTACTGAGCACTGAGCACCCAGCACCCCGAGCACTGAGCACCCAGCACCCAGAGTACTGAGCACCCAGCACCCTGAGCACTGAGCACCCAGCACCCTGAGTACTGAGCACCCAGCACCCTGAGTACTGAGCAACCAGCACCCTGAGCACTGAGCACTGAGCACCCAGCACCCTGAGCACTGAGCACGCAGCACCCCGAGCACTGAGCACCCAGTACCCCGAGCACTGAGCACCCAGCACCCTGAGCACTGATCACCCTGTGGACTGAACACCCAGCACCCTGAGCACTGAGCACCCAGCACCCTGAGTACTGAGCACTGATCACCCTGAGCACTGAGCACCCAGCACCCCGAGCACTGAGCACCCAACACCCTGAGTACTGAGCTCCCAGCACCCCGAGCACTGAGCACTCAGTACCCTGAGTACTGAGCACCCTGAGTACTGAGCACCGATCACCCTGAGCACTGAGCTCCCAGCACCCTGAGTACTGAGCACCCAGCACCCTGAGCACTGAGCACCCAGCACCCTGAGTACTGAGCACCCAGCACCCTGAGCACTGAGCACCCAGCACCCTGAGTACTGAGCACCCAGCACCCTGAGCACTGAGCACCCTGCACCCTGAGTACTGAGCACCCAGCACCCCGAGCACTGAGCTCCCAGCACCCCGAGAATGAGCACCCAGCACCCCGAGTACTGAGCACCGAGCACCCTGAGCACTGAGTACCCAGCACCCTGAGCACTGAGCACCCAGCACCCTGAGTACTGAGCACCCAGCACGCTGAGTACTGAGCACCCAGCACCCTGAGCACTGAGCACCGAGCACCCCGAGTACTGAGAACCCAGCCCCCTGAGTACTGAGCACCCAGCACCCTGAGTACTGAACACCCAGCACCCTGAGCACTGAGCACTGAGCACCCTGAGCACTGATTACTGAGCACCGAGCACCCTGAGCACTGAGCACCCAGCACCCGGAGTACTGAGCACCCAGCACCCTGAGTACTAAGCACCGAGCACCCTGAGTACTGAGCACCCAGCACCCTGAACACTGAACATACAGCACCCTGAGTACTGAGCACCTCGAGCACTGAGCACCCAGCACCCTGAGTACTGAGCACCGAGCACCCCGAGCACTGAGCACCCAGCACCCCGAGCACTGAGCACCCAGCACCCCGAGCACTGAGCACCCAGCACCCTGAGCACTGAGCACCCAGCACCCTGAGTACTGAGCACCCAGTACCCTGATCACTGAGTACCCAGCACCCTGAGCACTGAGCACCCAGCACCCTGAGCACTGAGCACCCAGCACCCTGAGCACTGAGCACCCAGCACCCTGAGTACTGAGCACTGAGCACCTAGTACCCCGATTACTGAGCACCCAGCACCCTGAGTACTGAGCACTGAGCACCCAGCACCCCGAGCACTGAGCACCCAGCACCCTGAGCACTGAGCACCCAGCACCCGAGTACTGAGCACCCAGCACCCTGAGTACTGAGCACCCAGCACCCTGAGTACTGAGCACCCAGCACCCTGAGTACTGAGCACCCAGCACCCTGAGCACTGAGCACCCAGCACCCTGAGCACTGAGCACCCAGCACCCTGAGTACTGAGCACCCAGCACCCTGAGCACTGAGCACCCAGCACCCTGAGTACTGAGCACCCAGCACCCTGAGCACTGAGCACCCAGCACCCTGAGCACTGAGCACCCAGCACCCTGAGCACTGAGCACACAGCACCCTGAGTACTGAGCACCCAGGACCCTGAGTACTGAGCACTGAGCACGCAGCACCCTGAGCACTGAGCACCCAGCACCCTGAGTACTGAGCACTGAGCACCCAGCACTCCGAGCACTGAGCACCCAGCACCCTGAGCATTGAGCACCCAGCACCCGAGTACTGAGCACCCAGCACAAGGAGTACTGAGCACCCAGCACCCTGAATACTGAGCACCCAGCACCCCGAGTACTGAGCACCCAGCACCCTGAGTACTGAGCACCCAGCACCCTGAGCACTGAGCACCCAGCACCCTTAGCACTGAGCACCCAGCACCCTGAGCACTGAGCACCCAGCACCCTGAGCACTGAGCACCCAGCACCCTGAGCACTGAGCACCCAGCACCCTGAGCACTGAGCACCCAGCACCCTGAGTAGTGAGCACCCAACGTACTGAGCACCGAGCACTCCGAGCACTGAGCACCCAGCACTCTGAGCACTGAGCACACAGCACCCTGAGCACTGAGCACCCAGCACCCTGAGTACTGAGCACTGAGCACCCAGCAAGCACCCCGAGCACTGAGCACCCAGCACCCTGAGCACTGAGCACCAGCACCCGAGTACTGAGCACCCAGCACCCTGAGTACTGAGCACCCAGCACCCTGAGTACTGAGCACACAGCACCCCGAGTACTGAGCACCCAGCACCCTGAGTACTGAGCATCCAGCACCCTGAGAACTGAGCACCCAGCACCCCTAGCACTGAGCACCCAGCACCCTGAGTACTGAGCACCCAGCACCCTGAGCACTGAGCTCCCAGCACCCAGAGCACTGAGCACCCAGCACCCTGAGCACTGAGCACCCAGCACCCTGAGTAGTGAGCACCCAACGTACTGAGCACCGAGCACCCTGAGCACTGAGCACCCAGCACCCTGAGCACTGAGCGCCCAGCACCCTGAGCACTGAGCACCCACCACCCGAGTACTGAGCACCCAGCACCCTGAGTACTGAGCACCCAGCACCCTGAGTACTGAGCACCCAGCACCCCGAGTACTGAGCACCCAGCACCCTGAGTACTGAGCACCCAGCACCCTGAGCAATGAGCACCCAGCACCCTGAGCACTGAGCACCCAGCACCCTGAGTACTGAGCACCCAGCACCCTGAGCACTGAGCACCCAGCACCCTGAGTACTGAGCACCCAGCACCCTGAGCACTGAGCACCCAGCACCCCAAGCACTGAGCACCCAGCACCCTGAGAACTGAGCACCCAGCACCCTGAGCACTGAGCACCCAGCACCCTGAGCACTGAGCACCCAGCACCCTGAGCACTGAGCACCCAGCACCCTGAGTACTGAGCTCCGAGCACCCCGAGCACTGAGCACCCAGCGCCCCGAGCACCGAGCACCCTGAGCACTGAGCACCCAGCACCCTGACTACTGAGCACCCAGCATCCTGAGTACTGAACACCCAGCACCCTGAGCACTGAGCACTGAGCACCCTGAGCACTGAGTACTGAGCACTGAGCACCCTGAGCACTGAGCACCCAGCACCCCGAGTACTGAGCGCCCAGCACCCCGAGCACTGAGCACCCAGCACCCCGAGCACTGAGCACCCAGCACCCCGAGCACTGAGCACTGAGCACCCTGAGCACTGAGCACCCAGCACCCCGAGTACTGAGCACTGAGCACCCTGAGCACTGAGCACCCAGCACCCCGAGTACTGAGCACTGAGCACCCTGAGTACTGAGCACCCAGCACCCTGAGCACTGAGTACCCAGCATCCTGAGCACTGAGCACCCAGCACCCTGAGCACTGAGCACTGAGCACCCAGCACCCGAGCACTGAGCACCCAGCACCCTGAGAACTGAGCACCCAGCACCCTGAGCACTGAGCACCCAGCACCCTGAGCACTGAGCACCCAGCACCCTGAGCACTGAGCACCCAGCACCCTGAGTACTGAGCTCCGAGCACCCCGAGCACTGAGCACCCAGCGCCCCGAGCACCGAGCACCCTGAGCACTGAGCACCCAGCACCCCAAGCACTGAGCACCCAGCACCCTGAGAACTGAGCACCCAGCACCCTGAGCACTGAGCACCCAGCACCCTGAGCACTGAGCACCCAGCACCCTGAGCACTGAGCACCCAGCACCCTGAGTACTGAGCTCCGAGCACCCCGAGCACTGAGCACCCAGCGCCCCGAGCACCGAGCACCCTGAGCACTGAGCACCCAGCACCCTGACTACTGAGCACCCAGCATCCTGAGTACTGAACTCCCAGCACCCTGAGCACTGAGCACTGAGCACCCTGAGCACTGAGTACTGAGCACTGAGCACCCTGAGCACTGAGCACCCAGCACCCCGAGTACTGAGCGCCCAGCACCCCGAGCACTGAGCACCCAGCACCCCGAGCACTGAGCACCCAGCACCCCGAGCACTGAGCACTGAGCACCCTGAGCACTGAGCACCCAGCACCCCGAGTACTGAGCACTGAGCACCCTGAGCACTGAGCACCCAGCACCCCGAGTACTGAGCACTGAGCACCCTGAGTACTGAGCACCCAGCACCCTGAGCACTGAGTACCCAGCATCCTGAGCACTGAGCACCCAGCACCCTGAGCACTGAGCACCCAGCACCCTGAGCACTGAGCACCCAGCACCCTGAGTATTGAGCACTGAGCACCGAGCACCCCGAGCACTGAGCACCCAGCACCCTGAGTACTGAGCACTGAGCACCCAGCACACTGAGCACTGAGCACCCAGCACCCTGAGCACTGAGCACCCAGCACCCTGAGTACTGAGCACCGAGCACCCTGAGTACTGAGCACCCAGCACCCTGAGTACTGAGCACCCAGCACCCTGAGTACTGAGCACCCAGCAACCTGAGCACTGAGCACCCAGCACCCCGAGCACTGAGCACCCAGCATCCTGAGTACTGAGCACCCAGCACCCTGAGCACTGAATACAAAGCACCCTGAGTACTGAGCATCTCGAGCACTGAGCACCCAGCACCGCGAGCACTGAGCACATAGCACCCCGAGCACTGAGCACCCAGCACCCTGAGTACTGAGCACCCAGCACCCTGAGTACTGAGCACCCAGCACCCTGAGCACTGAGTACCCAGCACCTGAGCACTGAGCACCCAGCACCCTGAGCACTGAGCACACAGCACCCTGAGCACTGAGCACCCAGCACCCTGAGTACTGAGCACTGAGCACCCAGCACCCGAGCACTGAGCACCCAGCACCCTGAGTACTGAGCACCGAGCACCCCGAGTACTGAGCACCCAGCACCCTGAGTACTGAGCTCCGAGCACCCCGAGCACTGAGCACCTAGCAACCTGAGTACTGAGCACATAGCACCCTAAGCAATGAGCACCCTGAGTACTGAGCACCCAGCACCTTGAGCACTGAGCACCGAGCACCCCGAGCACTAAGCACCCAGCACCCGGAGTACTGAGCACCCAGCACCCTGAGTACTAAGCACCGAGCACCCTGAGTACTGAGCACCCAGCACCCTGAGCACTGAACACACAGCACCCTGAGTACTGAGCACCTCGAGCACTGAGCACCCAGCACCCTGAGTACTGAGCACCGAGCACCCCGAGCACTGAGCACCCAGCACCGCGAGCACTGAGCACCCAGCACCCTGAGTACTGAGCACCCAGCACCCCGAGCACTGATCACCCAGCACCCTGAGTACTGAGCACCCAGCACCCTGAGCACTGAGCACCCAGCACCCTGAGTACTGAGCACCCAGCACCCTGAGTACTGAGCAACCAGCACCCTGAGCACTGAGCACTGAGCACCCAGCACCCTGAACACTGAGCACGCAGCACCCCGAGCACTGAGCACCCAGTACCCCGAGCACTGAGCACCCAGCACCCTGAGCACTGATCACCCTGTGGACTGAACACCCAGCACCCTGAGCACTGAGCACCCAGCACCCTGAGTACTGAGCACTGATCACCCTGAGCACTGAGCACCCAGCACCCCGAGCACTGAGCACCCAGCACCCTGAGTACTGAGCTCCTAGCACCCCGAGCACTGAGCACCCAGTACCCTGAGTACTGTGCACCCTGAGTACTGAGCACCGATCACCCTGAGCACTGAGCTCCCAGCACCCTGAGTACTGAGCACCCAGCACCCTGAGCACTGAGCACCCAGCACCCTGAGTACTGAGCACCCAGCACCCTGAGCACTGAGCACCCAGCACCCTGAGTACTGAGCACCCAGCACCCTGAGCACTGAGCACCCAGCACCCTGAGTACTGAGCACCCAGCACCCCGAGCACTGAGCTCCCAGCACCCCGAGAATGAGCACCCAGCACCCCGAGTACTGAGCACCGAGCACCCTGAGCACTGAGTACCCAGCACCCTGAGCACTGAGCACCCAGCACCCTGAGTACTGAGCACCCAGCACCCTGAGTACTGAGCACCCAGCACCCTGAGCACTGAGCACCGAGCACCCCGAGTACTGAGCACCAAGCCCCCTGAGTACTGAGCACACAGCACCCTGAGTACTGAACACCCAGCACCCTGAGCACTGAGCACTGAGCACCCTGAGCACTGAGTACTGAGCACCGAGCACCCCGAGCACTGAGCACCCAGCACCCGGAGTACTGAGCACCCAGCACCCTGAGTACTAAGCACCGAGCACCCTGAGTACTGAGCACCCAGCACCCTGAACAATGAACATACAGCACCCTGAGTACTGAGCACCTCGAGCACTGAGAACCCAGCACCCTGAGTACTGAGCACCGAGCACCCCGAGCACTGAGCACCCAGCACCCCGAGCACTGAGCACCCAGCACCCCGAGCACTGAGCACCCAGCACCCTGAGCACTGAGCACCCAGCACCCTGAGTACTGAGCACCCAGTACCCTGAGCACTGAGTACCCAGCACCCTGAGCACTGAGCACCCAGCACCCTGAGCACTGAGCACCCAGCACCCTGAGCACTGAGCACCCAGCACCCTGAGTACTGAGCACTGAGCACCTAGTACCCCGAGTACTGAGCACCCAGCACCCTGAGTACTGAGCACTGAGCACCCAGCACCCCGAGCACTGAGCACCCAGCACCCTGAGCACTGAGCACCCAGCACCCGAGTACTGAGCACCCAGCACCCTGAGTACTGAGCACCCAGCACCCTGAGTACTGAGCACCCAGCACCCTGAGTACTGAGCACCCAGCACCCCGAGTACTGAGCACCCAACACCCTGAGTACTGAGCACCCAGCACCCTGAGCACTGAGCACCCAGCACCCCGAGCACTGAGCACCCAGCACCCTGAGTACTGAGCACCCAGCACCCTGAGCACTGAGCACCCAGCACCCTGAGCACTGAGCACCCAGCACCCTGAGCACTGAGCACACAGCACCCTGAGTACTGAGCACCCAGGACCCTGAGTACTGAGCACTGAGCACGCAGCACCCTGAGCACTGAGCACCCAGCACCCTGAGTACTGAGCACTGAGCACCCAGCACCCCGAGCACTGAGCACCCAGCACCCAGAGTACTGAGCACCCAGCACCCTGAGCACTGAGCACCCAGCACCCTGAGTACTGAGCACCCAGCACCCTGAGTACTGAGCAACCAGCACCCTGAGCACTGAGCACTGAGCACCCAGCACCCTGAGCACTGAGCACCAGCACCCGAGTACTGAGCACCCAGCACCCTGAGTACTGAGCACCCAGCACCCTGAGTACTGAGCACACAGCACCCCGAGTACTGAGCACCCAGCACCCTGAGTACTGAGCATCCAGCACCCTGAGAACTGAGCACCCAGCACCCCTAGCACTGAGCACCCAGCACCCTGAGTACTGAGCACCCAGCACCCTGAGCACTGAGCTCCCAGCACCCAGAGCACTGAGCACCCAGCACCCTGAGCACTGAGCACCCAGCACCCTGAGTAGTGAGCACCCAACGTACTGAGCACCGAGCACCCTGAGCACTGAGCACCCAGCACCCTGAGCACTGAGCGCCCAGCACCCTGAGCACTGAGCACCCACCACCCGAGTACTGAGCACCCAGCACCCTGAGTACTGAGCACCCAGCACCCTGAGTACTGAGCACCCAGCACCCCGAGTACTGAGCACCCAGCACCCTGAGTACTGAGCACCCAGCACCCTGAGCAATGAGCACCCAGCACCCTGAGCACTGAGCACCCAGCACCCTGAGTACTGAGCACCCAGCACCCTGAGCACTGAGCACCCAGCACCCTGAGTACTGAGCACCCAGCACCCTGAGCACTGAGCACCCAGCACCCCAAGCACTGAGCACCCAGCACCCTGAGAACTGAGCACCCAGCACCCTGAGCACTGAGCACCCAGCACCCTGAGCACTGAGCACCCAGCACCCTGAGCACTGAGCACCCAGCACCCTGAGTACTGAGCTCCGAGCACCCCGAGCACTGAGCACCCAGCGCCCCGAGCACCGAGCACCCTGAGCACTGAGCACCCAGCACCCTGACTACTGAGCACCCAGCATCCTGAGTACTGAACACCCAGCACCCTGAGCACTGAGCACTGAGCACCCTGAGCACTGAGTACTGAGCACTGAGCACCCTGAGCACTGAGCACCCAGCACCCCGAGTACTGAGCGCCCAGCACCCCGAGCACTGAGCACCCAGCACCCCGAGCACTGAGCACCCAGCACCCCGAGCACTGAGCACTGAGCACCCTGAGCACTGAGCACCCAGCACCCCGAGTACTGAGCACTGAGCACCCTGAGCACTGAGCACCCAGCACCCCGAGTACTGAGCACTGAGCACCCTGAGTACTGAGCACCCAGCACCCTGAGCACTGAGTACCCAGCATCCTGAGCACTGAGCACCCAGCACCCTGAGCACTGAGCACTGAGCACCCAGCACCCGAGCACTGAGCACCCAGCACCCTGAGAACTGAGCACCCAGCACCCTGAGCACTGAGCACCCAGCACCCTGAGCACTGAGCACCCAGCACCCTGAGCACTGAGCACCCAGCACCCTGAGTACTGAGCTCCGAGCACCCCGAGCACTGAGCACCCAGCGCCCCGAGCACCGAGCACCCTGAGCACTGAGCACCCAGCACCCCAAGCACTGAGCACCCAGCACCCTGAGAACTGAGCACCCAGCACCCTGAGCACTGAGCACCCAGCACCCTGAGCACTGAGCACCCAGCACCCTGAGCACTGAGCACCCAGCACCCTGAGTACTGAGCTCCGAGCACCCCGAGCACTGAGCACCCAGCGCCCCGAGCACCGAGCACCCTGAGCACTGAGCACCCAGCACCCTGACTACTGAGCACCCAGCATCCTGAGTACTGAACTCCCAGCACCCTGAGCACTGAGCACTGAGCACCCTGAGCACTGAGTACTGAGCACTGAGCACCCTGAGCACTGAGCACCCAGCACCCCGAGTACTGAGCGCCCAGCACCCCGAGCACTGAGCACCCAGCACCCCGAGCACTGAGCACCCAGCACCCCGAGCACTGAGCACTGAGCACCCTGAGCACTGAGCACCCAGCACCCCGAGTACTGAGCACTGAGCACCCTGAGCACTGAGCACCCAGCACCCCGAGTACTGAGCACTGAGCACCCTGAGTACTGAGCACCCAGCACCCTGAGCACTGAGTACCCAGCATCCTGAGCACTGAGCACCCAGCACCCTGAGCACTGAGCACCCAGCACCCTGAGCACTGAGCACCCAGCACCCTGAGTATTGAGCACTGAGCACCGAGCACCCCGAGCACTGAGCACCCAGCACCCTGAGTACTGAGCACTGAGCACCCAGCACACTGAGCACTGAGCACCCAGCACCCTGAGCACTGAGCACCCAGCACCCTGAGTACTGAGCACCGAGCACCCTGAGTACTGAGCACCCAGCACCCTGAGTACTGAGCACCCAGCACCCTGAGTACTGAGCACCCAGCAACCTGAGCACTGAGCACCCAGCACCCCGAGCACTGAGCACCCAGCATCCTGAGTACTGAGCACCCAGCACCCTGAGCACTGAATACAAAGCACCCTGAGTACTGAGCATCTCGAGCACTGAGCACCCAGCACCGCGAGCACTGAGCACATAGCACCCCGAGCACTGAGCACCCAGCACCCTGAGTACTGAGCACCCAGCACCCTGAGTACTGAGCACCCAGCACCCTGAGCACTGAGTACCCAGCACCTGAGCACTGAGCACCCAGCACCCTGAGCACTGAGCACACAGCACCCTGAGCACTGAGCACCCAGCACCCTGAGTACTGAGCACTGAGCACCCAGCACCCGAGCACTGAGCACCCAGCACCCTGAGTACTGAGCACCGAGCACCCCGAGTACTGAGCACCCAGCACCCTGAGTACTGAGCTCCGAGCACCCCGAGCACTGAGCACCTAGCAACCTGAGTACTGAGCACATAGCACCCTAAGCAATGAGCACCCTGAGTACTGAGCACCCAGCACCTTGAGCACTGAGCACCGAGCACCCCGAGCACTAAGCACCCAGCACCCGGAGTACTGAGCACCCAGCACCCTGAGTACTAAGCACCGAGCACCCTGAGTACTGAGCACCCAGCACCCTGAGCACTGAACACACAGCACCCTGAGTACTGAGCACCTCGAGCACTGAGCACCCAGCACCCTGAGTACTGAGCACCGAGCACCCCGAGCACTGAGCACCCAGCACCGCGAGCACTGAGCACCCAGCACCCTGAGTACTGAGCACCCAGCACCCCGAGCACTGATCACCCAGCACCCTGAGTACTGAGCACCCAGCACCCTGAGCACTGAGCACCCAGCACCCTGAGTACTGAGCACCCAGCACCCTGAGTACTGAGCAACCAGCACCCTGAGCACTGAGCACTGAGCACCCAGCACCCTGAACACTGAGCACGCAGCACCCCGAGCACTGAGCACCCAGTACCCCGAGCACTGAGCACCCAGCACCCTGAGCACTGATCACCCTGTGGACTGAACACCCAGCACCCTGAGCACTGAGCACCCAGCACCCTGAGTACTGAGCACTGATCACCCTGAGCACTGAGCACCCAGCACCCCGAGCACTGAGCACCCAGCACCCTGAGTACTGAGCTCCTAGCACCCCGAGCACTGAGCACCCAGTACCCTGAGTACTGTGCACCCTGAGTACTGAGCACCGATCACCCTGAGCACTGAGCTCCCAGCACCCTGAGTACTGAGCACCCAGCACCCTGAGCACTGAGCACCCAGCACCCTGAGTACTGAGCACCCAGCACCCTGAGCACTGAGCACCCAGCACCCTGAGTACTGAGCACCCAGCACCCTGAGCACTGAGCACCCAGCACCCTGAGTACTGAGCACCCAGCACCCCGAGCACTGAGCTCCCAGCACCCCGAGAATGAGCACCCAGCACCCCGAGTACTGAGCACCGAGCACCCTGAGCACTGAGTACCCAGCACCCTGAGCACTGAGCACCCAGCACCCTGAGTACTGAGCACCCAGCACCCTGAGTACTGAGCACCCAGCACCCTGAGCACTGAGCACCGAGCACCCCGAGTACTGAGCACCAAGCCCCCTGAGTACTGAGCACACAGCACCCTGAGTACTGAACACCCAGCACCCTGAGCACTGAGCACTGAGCACCCTGAGCACTGAGTACTGAGCACCGAGCACCCCGAGCACTGAGCACCCAGCACCCGGAGTACTGAGCACCCAGCACCCTGAGTACTAAGCACCGAGCACCCTGAGTACTGAGCACCCAGCACCCTGAACAATGAACATACAGCACCCTGAGTACTGAGCACCTCGAGCACTGAGAACCCAGCACCCTGAGTACTGAGCACCGAGCACCCCGAGCACTGAGCACCCAGCACCCCGAGCACTGAGCACCCAGCACCCCGAGCACTGAGCACCCAGCACCCTGAGCACTGAGCACCCAGCACCCTGAGTACTGAGCACCCAGTACCCTGAGCACTGAGTACCCAGCACCCTGAGCACTGAGCACCCAGCACCCTGAGCACTGAGCACCCAGCACCCTGAGCACTGAGCACCCAGCACCCTGAGTACTGAGCACTGAGCACCTAGTACCCCGAGTACTGAGCACCCAGCACCCTGAGTACTGAGCACTGAGCACCCAGCACCCCGAGCACTGAGCACCCAGCACCCTGAGCACTGAGCACCCAGCACCCGAGTACTGAGCACCCAGCACCCTGAGTACTGAGCACCCAGCACCCTGAGTACTGAGCACCCAGCACCCTGAGTACTGAGCACCCAGCACCCCGAGTACTGAGCACCCAACACCCTGAGTACTGAGCACCCAGCACCCTGAGCACTGAGCACCCAGCACCCCGAGCACTGAGCACCCAGCACCCTGAGTACTGAGCACCCAGCACCCTGAGCACTGAGCACCCAGCACCCTGAGCACTGAGCACCCAGCACCCTGAGCACTGAGCACACAGCACCCTGAGTACTGAGCACCCAGGACCCTGAGTACTGAGCACTGAGCACGCAGCACCCTGAGCACTGAGCACCCAGCACCCTGAGTACTGAGCACTGAGCACCCAGCACCCCGAGCACTGAGCACCCAGCACCCAGAGTACTGAGCACCCAGCACCCTGAGCACTGAGCACCCAGCACCCTGAGTACTGAGCACCCAGCACCCTGAGTACTGAGCAACCAGCACCCTGAGCACTGAGCACTGAGCACCCAGCACCCTGAGCACTGAGCACGCAGCACCCCGAGCACTGAGCACCCAGTACCCCGAGCACTGAGCACCCAGCACCCTGAGCACTGATCACCCTGTGGACTGAACACCCAGCACCCTGAGCACTGAGCACCCAGCACCCTGAGTACTGAGCACTGATCACCCTGAGCACTGAGCACCCAGCACCCCGAGCACTGAGCACCCAACACCCTGAGTACTGAGCTCCCAGCACCCCGAGCACTGAGCACTCAGTACCCTGAGTACTGAGCACCCTGAGTACTGAGCACTGATCACCCTGAGCACTGAGCTCCCAGCACCCTGAGTACTGAGCACCCAGCACCCTGAGCACTGAGCACCCAGCACCCTGAGTACTGAGCACCCAGCACCCTGAGCACTGAGCACCCAGCACCCTGAGTACTGAGCACCCAGCACCCTGAGCACTGAGCACCCTGCACCCTGAGTACTGAGCACCCAGCACCCCGAGCACTGAGCTCCCAGCACCCCGAGAATGAGCACCCAGCACCCCGAGTACTGAGCACCGAGCACCCTGAGCACTGAGTACCCAGCACCCTGAGCACTGAGCACCCAGCACCCTGAGTACTGAGCACCCAGCACGCTGAGTACTGAGCACCCAGCACCCTGAGCACTGAGCACCGAGCACCCCGAGTACTGAGAACCCAGCCCCCTGAGTACTGAGCACCCAGCACCCTGAGTACTGAACACCCAGCACCCTGAGCACTGAGCACTGAGCACCCTGAGCACTGATTACTGAGCACCGAGCACCCCGAGCACTGAGCACCCAGCACCCGGAGTACTGAGCACCCAGCACCCTGAGTACTAAGCACCGAGCACCCTGAGTACTGAGCACCCAGCACCCTGAACACTGAACATACAGCACCCTGAGTACTGAGCACCTCGAGCACTGAGCACCCAGCACCCTGAGTACTGAGCACCGAGCACCCCGAGCACTGAGCACCCAGCACCCCGAGCACTGAGCACCCAGCACCCCGAGCACTGAGCACCCAGCACCCTGAGCACTGAGCACCCAGCACCCTGAGTACTGAGCACCCAGTACCCTGATCACTGAGTACCCAGCACCCTGAGCACTGAGCACCCAGCACCCTGAGCACTGAGCACCCAGCACCCTGAGCACTGAGCACCCAGCACCCTGAGTACTGAGCACTGAGCACCTAGTACCCCGATTACTGAGCACCCAGCACCCTGAGTACTGAGCACTGAGCACCCAGCACCCCGAGCACTGAGCACCCAGCACCCTGAGCACTGAGCACCCAGCACCCGAGTACTGAGCACCCAGCACCCTGAGTACTGAGCACCCAGCACCCTGAGTACTGAGCACCCAGCACCCTGAGTACTGAGCACCCAGCACCCCGAGTACTGAGCACCCAACACCCTGAGTACTGAGCACCCAGCACCCTGAGCACTGAGCACCCAGCACCCTGAGTACTGAGCACCCAGCACCCTGAGCACTGAGCACCCAGCACCCTGAGCACTGAGCACCCAGCACCCTGAGCACTGAGCACACAGCACCCTGAGTACTGAGCACCCAGGACCCTGAGTACTGAGCACTGAGCACGCAGCACCCTGAGCACTGAGCACCCAGCACCCTGAGTACTGAGCACTGAGCACCCAGCACTCCGAGCACTGAGCACCCAGCACCCTGAGCATTGAGCACCCAGCACCCGAGTACTGAGCACCCAGCACAAGGAGTACTGAGCACCCAGCACCCTGAATACTGAGCACCCAGCACCCCGAGTACTGAGCACCCAGCACCCTGAGTACTGAGCACCCAGCACCCTGAGCACTGAGCACCCAGCACCCTTAGCACTGAGCACCCAGCACCCTGAGCACTGAGCACCCAGCACCCTGAGCACTGAGCACCCAGCACCCTGAGCACTGAGCACCCAGCACCCTGAGCACTGAGCACCCAGCACCCTGAGTAGTGAGCACCCAACGTACTGAGCACCGAGCACTCCGAGCACTGAGCACCCAGCACTCTGAGCACTGAGCACACAGCACCCTGAGCACTGAGCACCCAGCACCCTGAGTACTGAGCACTGAGCACCCAGCAAGCACCCCGAGCACTGAGCACCCAGCACCCTGAGCACTGAGCACCAGCACCCGAGTACTGAGCACCCAGCACCCTGAGCACTGAGCACCCAGCACCCTGAGTACTGAGCACCCAGTACCCTGAGCACTGAGTACCCAGCACCCTGAGCACTGAGCACCCAGCACCCTGAGCACTGAGCACCCAGCACCCTGAGCACTGAGCACCCAGCACCCTGAGTACTGAGCACTGAGCACCTAGTACCCCGAGTACTGAGCACCCAGCACCCTGAGTACTGAGCACTGAGCACCCAGCACCCCGAGCACTGAGCACCCAGCACCCTGAGCACTGAGCACCCAGCACCCGAGTACTGAGCACCCAGCACCCTGAGTACTGAGCACCCAGCACCCTGAGTACTGAGCACCCAGCACCCTGAGTACTGAGCACCCAGCACCCCGAGTACTGAGCACCCAACACCCTGAGTACTGAGCACCCAGCACCCTGAGCACTGAGCACCCAGCACCCCGAGCACTGAGCACCCAGCACCCTGAGTACTGAGCACCCAGCACCCTGAGCACTGAGCACCCAGCACCCTGAGCACTGAGCACCCAGCACCCTGAGCACTGAGCACACAGCACCCTGAGTACTGAGCACCCAGGACCCTGAGTACTGAGCACTGAGCACGCAGCACCCTGAGCACTGAGCACCCAGCACCCTGAGTACTGAGCACTGAGCACCCAGCACCCCGAGCACTGAGCACCCAGCACCCAGAGTACTGAGCACCCAGCACCCTGAGCACTGAGCACCCAGCACCCTGAGTACTGAGCACCCAGCACCCTGAGTACTGAGCAACCAGCACCCTGAGCACTGAGCACTGAGCACCCAGCACCCTGAGCACTGAGCACGCAGCACCCCGAGCACTGAGCACCCAGTACCCCGAGCACTGAGCACCCAGCACCCTGAGCACTGATCACCCTGTGGACTGAACACCCAGCACCCTGAGCACTGAGCACCCAGCACCCTGAGTACTGAGCACTGATCACCCTGAGCACTGAGCACCCAGCACCCCGAGCACTGAGCACCCAACACCCTGAGTACTGAGCTCCCAGCACCCCGAGCACTGAGCACTCAGTACCCTGAGTACTGAGCACCCTGAGTACTGAGCACCGATCACCCTGAGCACTGAGCTCCCAGCACCCTGAGTACTGAGCACCCAGCACCCTGAGCACTGAGCACCCAGCACCCTGAGTACTGAGCACCCAGCACCCTGAGCACTGAGCACCCAGCACCCTGAGTACTGAGCACCCAGCACCCTGAGCACTGAGCACCCTGCACCCTGAGTACTGAGCACCCAGCACCCCGAGCACTGAGCTCCCAGCACCCCGAGAATGAGCACCCAGCACCCCGAGTACTGAGCACCGAGCACCCTGAGCACTGAGTACCCAGCACCCTGAGCACTGAGCACCCAGCACCCTGAGTACTGAGCACCCAGCACGCTGAGTACTGAGCACCCAGCACCCTGAGCACTGAGCACCGAGCACCCCGAGTACTGAGAACCCAGCCCCCTGAGTACTGAGCACCCAGCACCCTGAGTACTGAACACCCAGCACCCTGAGCACTGAGCACTGAGCACCCTGAGCACTGATTACTGAGCACCGAGCACCCCGAGCACTGAGCACCCAGCACCCGGAGTACTGAGCACCCAGCACCCTGAGTACTAAGCACCGAGCACCCTGAGTACTGAGCACCCAGCACCCTGAACACTGAACATACAGCACCCTGAGTACTGAGCACCTCGAGCACTGAGCACCCAGCACCCTGAGTACTGAGCACCGAGCACCCCGAGCACTGAGCACCCAGCACCCCGAGCACTGAGCACCCAGCACCCCGAGCACTGAGCACCCAGCACCCTGAGCACTGAGCACCCAGCACCCTGAGTACTGAGCACCCAGTACCCTGATCACTGAGTACCCAGCACCCTGAGCACTGAGCACCCAGCACCCTGAGCACTGAGCACCCAGCACCCTGAGCACTGAGCACCCAGCACCCTGAGTACTGAGCACTGAGCACCTAGTACCCCGATTACTGAGCACCCAGCACCCTGAGTACTGAGCACTGAGCACCCAGCACCCCGAGCACTGAGCACCCAGCACCCTGAGCACTGAGCACCCAGCACCCGAGTACTGAGCACCCAGCACCCTGAGTACTGAGCACCCAGCACCCTGAGTACTGAGCACCCAGCACCCTGAGTACTGAGCACCCAGCACCCCGAGTACTGAGCACCCAACACCCTGAGTACTGAGCACCCAGCACCCTGAGCACTGAGCACCCAGCACCCTGAGTACTGAGCACCCAGCACCCTGAGCACTGAGCACCCAGCACCCTGAGCACTGAGCACCCAGCACCCTGAGCACTGAGCACACAGCACCCTGAGTACTGAGCACCCAGGACCCTGAGTACTGAGCACTGAGCACGCAGCACCCTGAGCACTGAGCACCCAGCACCCTGAGTACTGAGCACTGAGCACCCAGCACTCCGAGCACTGAGCACCCAGCACCCTGAGCATTGAGCACCCAGCACCCGAGTACTGAGCACCCAGCACAAGGAGTACTGAGCACCCAGCACCCTGAATACTGAGCACCCAGCACCCCGAGTACTGAGCACCCAGCACCCTGAGTACTGAGCACCCAGCACCCTGAGCACTGAGCACCCAGCACCCTTAGCACTGAGCACCCAGCACCCTGAGCACTGAGCACCCAGCACCCTGAGCACTGAGCACCCAGCACCCTGAGCACTGAGCACCCAGCACCCTGAGCACTGAGCACCCAGCACCCTGAGTAGTGAGCACCCAACGTACTGAGCACCGAGCACTCCGAGCACTGAGCACCCAGCACTCTGAGCACTGAGCACACAGCACCCTGAGCACTGAGCACCCAGCACCCTGAGTACTGAGCACTGAGCACCCAGCAAGCACCCCGAGCACTGAGCACCCAGCACCCTGAGCACTGAGCACCAGCACCCGAGTACTGAGCACCCAGCACCCTGAGTACTGAGCACCCAGCACCCTGAGTACTGAGCACACAGCACCCCGAGTACTGAGCACCCAGCACCCTGAGTACTGAGCATCCAGCACCCTGAGAACTGAGCACCCAGCACCCCTAGCACTGAGCACCCAGCACCCTGAGTACTGAGCACCCAGCACCCTGAGCACTGAGCTCCCAGCACCCAGAGCACTGAGCACCCAGCACCCTGAGCACTGAGCACCCAGCACCCTGAGTAGTGAGCACCCAACGTACTGAGCACCGAGCACCCTGAGCACTGAGCACCCAGCACCCTGAGCACTGAGCGCCCAGCACCCTGAGCACTGAGCACCCACCACCCGAGTACTGAGCACCCAGCACCCTGAGTACTGAGCACCCAGCACCCTGAGTACTGAGCACCCAGCACCCCGAGTACTGAGCACCCAGCACCCTGAGTACTGAGCACCCAGCACCCTGAGCAATGAGCACCCAGCACCCTGAGCACTGAGCACCCAGCACCCTGAGTACTGAGCACCCAGCACCCTGAGCACTGAGCACCCAGCACCCTGAGTACTGAGCACCCAGCACCCTGAGCACTGAGCACCCAGCACCCCAAGCACTGAGCACCCAGCACCCTGAGAACTGAGCACCCAGCACCCTGAGCACTGAGCACCCAGCACCCTGAGCACTGAGCACCCAGCACCCTGAGCACTGAGCACCCAGCACCCTGAGTACTGAGCTCCGAGCACCCCGAGCACTGAGCACCCAGCGCCCCGAGCACCGAGCACCCTGAGCACTGAGCACCCAGCACCCTGACTACTGAGCACCCAGCATCCTGAGTACTGAACACCCAGCACCCTGAGCACTGAGCACTGAGCACCCTGAGCACTGAGTACTGAGCACTGAGCACCCTGAGCACTGAGCACCCAGCACCCCGAGTACTGCGCGCCCAGCACCCCGAGCACTGAGCACCCAGCACCCCGAGCACTGAGCACCCAGCACCCCGAGCACTGAGCACTGAGCACCCTGAGCACTGAGCACCCAGCACCCCGAGTACTGAGCACTGAGCACCCTGAGCACTGAGCACCCAGCACCCCGAGTACTGAGCACTGAGCACCCTGAGTACTGAGCACCCAGCACCCTGAGCACTGAGTACCCAGCATCCTGAGCACTGAGCACCCAGCACCCTGAGCACTGAGCACCCAGCACCCTGAGCACTGAGCACCCAGCACCCTGAGTATTGAGCACTGAGCACCGAGCACCCCGAGCACTGAGCACCCAGCACCCTGAGTACTGAGCACTGAGCACCCAGCACACCGAGCACTGAGCACCCAGCACCCTGAGCACTGAGCACCCAGCACCCTGAGTACTGAGCACCGAGCACCCTGAGTACTGAGCACCCAGCACCCTGAGTACTGAGCACCCAGCACCCTGAGTACTGAGCACCCAGCAACCTGAGCACTGAGCACCCAGCACCCCGAGCACTGAGCACCCAGCATCCTGAGTACTGAGCACCCAGCACCCTGAGCACTGAATACAAAGCACCCTGAGTACTGAGCATCTCGAGCACTGAGCACCCAGCACCGCGAGCACTGAGCACATAGCACCCCGAGCACTGAGCACCCAGCACCCTGAGTACTGAGCACCCAGCACCCTGAGTACTGAGCACCCAGCACCCTGAGCACTGAGTACCCAGCACCTGAGCACTGAGCACCCAGCACCCTGAGCACTGAGCACACAGCACCCTGAGCACTGAGCACCCAGCACCCTGAGTACTGAGCACTGAGCACCCAGCACCCGAGCACTGAGCACCCAGCACCCTGAGTACTGAGCACCGAGCACCCCGAGTACTGAGCACCCAGCACCCTGAGTACTGAGCTCCGAGCACCCCGAGCACTGAGCACCTAGCAACCTGAGTACTGAGCACATAGCACCCTAAGCAATGAGCACCCTGAGTACTGAGCACCCAGCACCTTGAGCACTGAGCACCGAGCACCCCGAGCACTAAGCACCCAGCACCCGGAGTACTGAGCACCCAGCACCCTGAGTACTAAGCACCGAGCACCCTGAGTACTGAGCACCCAGCACCCTGAGCACTGAACACACAGCACCCTGAGTACTGAGCACCTCGAGCACTGAGCACCCAGCACCCTGAGTACTGAGCACCGAGCACCCCGAGCACTGAGCACCCAGCACCGCGAGCACTGAGCACCCAGCACCCTGAGTACTGAGCACCCAGCACCCCGAGCACTGATCACCCAGCACCCTGAGTACTGAGCACCCAGCACCCTGAGCACTGAGCACCCAGCACCCTGAGTACTGAGCACCCAGCACCCTGAGTACTGAGCAACCAGCACCCTGAGCACTGAGCACTGAGCACCCAGCACCCTGAACACTGAGCACGCAGCACCCCGAGCACTGAGCACCCAGTACCCCGAGCACTGAGCACCCAGCACCCTGAGCACTGATCACCCTGTGGACTGAACACCCAGCACCCTGAGCACTGAGCACCCAGCACCCTGAGTACTGAGCACTGATCACCCTGAGCACTGAGCACCCAGCACCCCGAGCACTGAGCACCCAGCACCCTGAGTACTGAGCTCCTAGCACCCCGAGCACTGAGCACCCAGTACCCTGAGTACTGTGCACCCTGAGTACTGAGCACCGATCACCCTGAGCACTGAGCTCCCAGCACCCTGAGTACTGAGCACCCAGCACCCTGAGCACTGAGCACCCAGCACCCTGAGTACTGAGCACCCAGCACCCTGAGCACTGAGCACCCAGCACCCTGAGTACTGAGCACCCAGCACCCTGAGCACTGAGCACCCAGCACCCTGAGTACTGAGCACCCAGCACCCCGAGCACTGAGCTCCCAGCACCCCGAGAATGAGCACCCAGCACCCCGAGTACTGAGCACCGAGCACCCTGAGCACTGAGTACCCAGCACCCTGAGCACTGAGCACCCAGCACCCTGAGTACTGAGCACCCAGCACCCTGAGTACTGAGCACCCAGCACCCTGAGCACTGAGCACCGAGCACCCCGAGTACTGAGCACCCAGCCCCCTGAGTACTGAGCACACAGCACCCTGAGTACTGAACACCCAGCACCCTGAGCACTGAGCACTGAGCACCCTGAGCACTGAGTACTGAGCACCGAGCACCCCGAGCACTGAGCACCCAGCACCCGGAGTACTGAGCACCCAGCACCCTGAGTACTAAGCACCGAGCACCCTGAGTACTGAGCACCCAGCACCCTGAACAATGAACATACAGCACCCTGAGTACTGAGCACCTCGAGCACTGAGCACCCAGCACCCTGAGTACTGAGCACCGAGCACCCCGAGCACTGAGCACCCAGCACCCCGAGCACTGAGCACCCAGCACCCCGAGCACTGAGCACCCAGCACCCTGAGCACTGAGCACCCAGCACCCTGAGTACTGAGCACCCAGTACCCTGAGCACTGAGTACCCAGCACCCTGAGCACTGAGCACCCAGCACCCTGAGCACTGAGCACCCAGCACCCTGAGCACTGAGCACCCAGCACCCTGAGTACTGAGCACTGAGCACCTAGTACCCCGAGTACTGAGCACCCAGCACCCTGAGTACTGAGCACTGAGCACCCAGCACCCCGAGCACTGAGCACCCAGCACCCTGAGCACTGAGCACCCAGCACCCGAGTACTGAGCACCCAGCACCCTGAGTACTGAGCACCCAGCACCCTGAGTACTGAGCACCCAGCACCCTGAGTACTGAGCACCCAGCACCCCGAGTACTGAGCACCCAACACCCTGAGTACTGAGCACCCAGCACCCTGAGCACTGAGCACCCAGCACCCCGAGCACTGAGCACCCAGCACCCTGAGTACTGAGCACCCAGCACCCTGAGCACTGAGCACCCAGCACCCTGAGCACTGAGCACCCAGCACCCTGAGCACTGAGCACACAGCACCCTGAGTACTGAGCACCCAGGACCCTGAGTACTGAGCACTGAGCACGCAGCACCCTGAGCACTGAGCACCCAGCACCCTGAGTACTGAGCACTGAGCACCCAGCACCCCGAGCACTGAGCACCCAGCACCCAGAGTACTGAGCACCCAGCACCCTGAGCACTGAGCACCCAGCACCCTGAGTACTGAGCACCCAGCACCCTGAGTACTGAGCAACCAGCACCCTGAGCACTGAGCACTGAGCACCCAGCACCCTGAGCACTGAGCACGCAGCACCCCGAGCACTGAGCACCCAGTACCCCGAGCACTGAGCACCCAGCACCCTGAGCACTGATCACCCTGTGGACTGAACACCCAGCACCCTGAGCACTGAGCACCCAGCACCCTGAGTACTGAGCACTGATCACCCTGAGCACTGAGCACCCAGCACCCCGAGCACTGAGCACCCAACACCCTGAGTACTGAGCTCCCAGCACCCCGAGCACTGAGCACTCAGTACCCTGAGTACTGAGCACCCTGAGTACTGAGCACCGATCACCCTGAGCACTGAGCTCCCAGCACCCTGAGTACTGAGCACCCAGCACCCTGAGCACTGAGCACCCAGCACCCTGAGTACTGAGCACCCAGCACCCTGAGCACTGAGCACCCAGCACCCTGAGTACTGAGCACCCAGCACCCTGAGCACTGAGCACCCTGCACCCTGAGTACTGAGCACCCAGCACCCCGAGCACTGAGCTCCCAGCACCCCGAGAATGAGCACCCAGCACCCCGAGTACTGAGCACCGAGCACCCTGAGCACTGAGTACCCAGCACCCTGAGCACTGAGCACCCAGCACCCTGAGTACTGAGCACCCAGCACGCTGAGTACTGAGCACCCAGCACCCTGAGCACTGAGCACCGAGCACCCCGAGTACTGAGAACCCAGCCCCCTGAGTACTGAGCACCCAGCACCCTGAGTACTGAACACCCAGCACCCTGAGCACTGAGCACTGAGCACCCTGAGCACTGATTACTGAGCACCGAGCACCCCGAGCACTGAGCACCCAGCACCCGGAGTACTGAGCACCCAGCACCCTGAGTACTAAGCACCGAGCAACCTGAGTACTGAGCACCCAGCACCCTGAACACTGAACATACAGCACCCTGAGTACTGAGCACCTCGAGCACTGAGCACCCAGCACCCTGAGTACTGAGCACCGAGCACCCCGAGCACTGAGCACCCAGCACCCCGAGCACTGAGCACCCAGCACCCCGAGCACTGAGCACCCAGCACCCTGAGCACTGAGCACCCAGCACCCTGAGTACTGAGCACCCAGTACCCTGATCACTGAGTACCCAGCACCCTGAGCACTGAGCACCCAGCACCCTGAGCACTGAGCACCCAGCACCCTGAGCACTGAGCACCCAGCACCCTGAGTACTGAGCACTGAGCACCTAGTACCCCGATTACTGAGCACCCAGCACCCTGAGTACTGAGCACTGAGCACCCAGCACCCCGAGCACTGAGCACCCAGCACCCTGAGCACTGAGCACCCAGCACCCGAGTACTGAGCACCCAGCACCCTGAGTACTGAGCACCCAGCACCCTGAGTACTGAGCACCCAGCACCCTGAGTACTGAGCACCCAGCACCCCGAGTACTGAGCACCCAACACCCTGAGTACTGAGCACCCAGCACCCTGAGCACTGAGCACCCAGCACCCTGAGTACTGAGCACCCAGCACCCTGAGCACTGAGCACCCAGCACCCTGAGCACTGAGCACCCAGCACCCTGAGCACTGAGCACACAGCACCCTGAGTACTGAGCACCCAGGACCCTGAGTACTGAGCACTGAGCACGCAGCACCCTGAGCACTGAGCACCCAGCACCCTGAGTACTGAGCACTGAGCACCCAGCACTCCGAGCACTGAGCACCCAGCACCCTGAGCATTGAGCACCCAGCACCCGAGTACTGAGCACCCAGCACAAGGAGTACTGAGCACCCAGCACCCTGAATACTGAGCACCCAGCACCCCGAGTACTGAGCACCCAGCACCCTGAGTACTGAGCACCCAGCACCCTGAGCACTGAGCACCCAGCACCCTTAGCACTGAGCACCCAGCACCCTGAGCACTGAGCACCCAGCACCCTGAGCACTGAGCACCCAGCACCCTGAGCACTGAGCACCCAGCACCCTGAGTAGTGAGCACCCAACGTACTGAGCACCGAGCACTCCGAGCACTGAGCACCCAGCACTCTGAGCACTGAGCACCCAGCACCCTGAGCACTGAGCACCCAGCACCCGAGTACTGAGCACCCAGCACCCTGAGTATTGAGCACCCAGCACCCTGAGTACTGAGCACCCAGCACCCTGAGCACTGAGCACCCAGCACCCTGAGCACTGAGCACCCAGCACCCTGAGCACTGAGCACCCAGCACCCTGAGTAGTGAGCACCCAACGTACTGAGCACCGAGCACCCCGAGCACTGAGCACCCAGCACCCTGAGTACTGAGCACCGATCACCCCGAGCACTGAGCACCCAGCACCCTGAGTACTGAACACCCAGCACCCTGAGCACTGAGCACTGAGCACCCTGAGCACTGAGTACTGAGCACTGAGCAACCTGAGCACTGAGCACCCAGCACCCCGAGTACTGAGCACCCAGCACCCCGAGCACTGAGCACCCAGCGCCCTGAGCACTGAGCACCCAGCACCCCGAGCACTGAGCACTGAGCACCCTGAGCACTGAGCACCCAGCACACCGAGTACTGAGCACTGAGCACCCTGAGTACTGATCACCAAGCACCCTAAGTACTGAGCACTGAGCACCCTGAGTACTGAGCACCCAGCACCCTGAGCACTGAGCACCCAGCACCCTGAGCACTGAGCACGCAGCACCCTGAGCACTGAGCACCCAGCACCCTGAGTACTGAGCACCCAGCACCCTGAGCACTGAGCACCCAGCACCCTGAGTGCTGAGCACCCAGCACCCTGAGTACTTAGCACCCAGCACCCTGAGCAATGAGCACCCTGAGTACTGAGCACCCAGCACCCTGAGCACTGAGCACACAGCACCCTGAGCACTGAGCACCCAGCACCCTGAGTACTGAGCACTGAGCACCCAGCACCCCAAGCACTGAGCACCCAGCACCCTGAGCACTGAGCACCGGCACCCGAGTACTGAGCACCCAGCACCCTGAGTACTGAGCACCCAGCACCCTGAGCACTGAGCACCCAGCACCCTGAGCACTGAGCACCCAGCACCCTGAGCACTGAGCACACAGCACCCTGAGTACTGAGCACCCAGCACCCTGAGCACTGAGCACCCAGCACCCTGAGCACTGAGCACCCAGCACCCTGAGCACTGAGCACACAGCACCCTGAGTACTGAGCACCCAGGACCCTGAGTACTGAGCACTGAGCACGCAGCACCCTGAGCACTGAGCACCCAGCACCCTGAGTACTGAGCACTGAGCACCCAGCACTCCGAGCACTGAGCACCCAGCACCCTGAGCATTGAGCACCCAGCACCCGAGTACTGAGCACCCAGCACAAGGAGTACTGAGCACCCAGCACCCTGAATACTGAGCACCCAGCACCCCGAGTACTGAGCACCCAGCACCCTGAGTACTGAGCACCCAGCACCCTGAGCACTGAGCACCCAGCACCCTTAGCACTGAGCACCCAGCACCCTGAGAACTGAGCACCCAGCACCCTGAGCACTGAGCACCCAGCACCCTGAGCACTGAGCACCCAGCACCCTGAGCACTGAGCACCCAGCACCCTGAGTAGTGAGCACCCAACGTACTGAGCACCGAGCACTCCGAGCACTGAGCACCCAGCACTCTGAGCACTGAGCACCCAGCACCCTGAGCACTGAGCACCCAGCACCCGAGTACTGAGCACCCAGCACCCTGAGTATTGAGCACCCAGCACCCTGAGTACTGAGCACCCAGCACCCTGAGCACTGAGCACCCAGCACCCTGAGCACTGAGCACCCAGCACCCTGAGCACTGAGCACCCAGCACCCTGAGTAGTGAGCACCCAACGTACTGAGCACCGAGCACCCCGAGCACTGAGCACCCAGCACCCTGAGTACTGAGCACCGATCACCCCGAGCACTGAGCACCCAGCACCCTGAGTACTGAGCTCCGAGCACCCCGAGCACTGAGCACCCAGCGCTCTGAGCACTGAGCACCCAGCACCCTGAGCACTGAGCACCCAGCACCCCGAGTACTGAGCACCCAGCACCCCGAGCACTGAGCACCCAGCGCCCTGAGCACTGAGCACCCAGCACCCCGAGCACTGAGCACTGAGCACCCTGAGCACTGAGCACCCAGCACACCGAGTACTGAGCACTGAGCACCCTGAGTACTGAGCACCAAGCACCCTAAGTAATGAGCACTGAGCACCCTGAGTACTGAGCACCCAGCACCCTGAGCACTTTGCACCCAGCACCCTGAGTACTGAGCACACAGCACCCTGAGTACTGAACACCCAGCACCCTGAGCACTGAGCACTGAGCACCCTGAGCACTGAGTACTGAGCACTGAGCAACCTGAGCACTGAGCACCCAGCACCCCGAGTACTGAGCACCCAGCACCCCGAGCACTGAGCACCCAGCGCCCTGAGCACTGAGCACCCAGCACCCCGAGCACTGAGCACTGAGCACCCTGAGCACTGAGCACCCAGCACACCGAGTACTGAGCACTGAGCACCCTGAGTACTGATCACCAAGCACCCTAAGTACTGAGCACTGAGCACCCTGAGTACTGAGCACCCAGCACCCTGAGCACTGAGCACCCAGCACCCTGAGCACTGAGCACGCAGCACCCTGAGCACTGAGCACCCAGCACCCTGAGTACTGAGCACCCAGCACCCTGAGCACTGAGCACCCAGCACCCTGAGTGCTGAGCACCCAGCACCCTGAGTACTTAGCACCCAGCACCCTGAGCAATGAGCACCCTGAGTACTGAGCACCCAGCACCCTGAGCACTGAGCACACAGCACCCTGAGCACTGAGCACCCAGCACCCTGAGTACTGAGCACTGAGCACCCAGCACCCCAAGCACTGAGCACCCAGCACCCTGAGCACTGAGCACCGGCACCCGAGTACTGAGCACCCAGCACCCTGAGTACTGAACACCCAGCACCCTGAGTACTGAGCACACAGCACCCCGAGTACTGAGCACCCAGCACCCTGAGTACTGAGCATCCAGCACACTGAGCACTGAGCACCCAGCACCCCGAGCACTGAGCACCCAGCACCCTGAGCACTGAGCACCCAGCACCCTGAGCACTGAGCACCCAGCACCCTGAGCACTGAGCACCCAGCACCCTGAGCACTGAGCACCCAGCACCCTGAGTAGTGAGCACCCAACGTACTGAGCACCGAGCACACCGAGCACTGAGCACCCAGCACCCTGAGCACTGAGCACCTAGCACCCTGAGCACTGAGCACCCAGCACCCTGAGCACTGAGCACCCAGCACCCTGAGCACTGAGCACCCTGCACCCTGAGTATTGAGCACTGATCACCGAGCACCCCGAGCACTGAGCACCCAGCACCCTGAGTACTGAGCACTGAGCACCCAGCACACCGAGCACTGAGCACCCAGCACCCTGAGCACTGAGCACCCAGCACCCTGAGTACTGAGCACCGAGCACCCTGAGTACTGAGCACCCAGCAGCCTGAGTACTGAGCACCCAGCACCCTGAGTACTGAGCACCCAGCCACCTGAGCACTGAGCACCCAGCACCCCGAGCACTGAGCACCCAGCATCCTGAGTACTGAGCACCCAGCACCCTGAGCACTGAGCACCCAGCACCCTGAGCACTGAGCACCCAGCACCCTGAGCACTGAGCACCCAGAACCCTAAGTAGTGAGCACCCAACGTACTGAGCACCCAGCACCCTGAGCACTGAGCACCCAGCACCCTGAGTACTGAGCACTGAGCACCCCGAGCACTGAGCACCCAGCACCCTGAGTACTGAGCTCCGAGCACCCTGTGCACTGAGCACCCAGCGCCCCGAGCACCGAGCACCCTGAGCACTGAGCACCCAGCACCCTGAGTACTGAGCATACAGCACCCTGAGCAATGAGCACCCTGAGTACTGAGCACCCAGCACCTTGAGCACTGAGCACCTAGCACCCCGAGCACTGAGCACCCAGCACCCGGAGTACTGAGCACCCAGCACCCTGAGTACTAAGCACCTAGCACCCTGAGTACTGAGCACCCAGCACCCTGAGCACTGAATACAAAGCACTCTGAGTACTGAGCACCTCGAGCACTGAGCACCCAGCACCGCGAGCACTGAGCACATAGCACCCCGAGCACTGAGCACCCAGCACCCTGAGTACTGAGCACCCAGCACGCTGAGTACTGAGCACCCAGCACCCTGAGCACTGAGTACCCAGCACCTGAGCACTGAGCACCCAGCACCCTGAGCACTGAGCACACAGCACCCTGAGCACTGAGCACCCAGCACCCTGAGTACTGAGCACTGAGCACCCAGCACGCGAGCACTGAGCACCCAGCACCCTGAGTACTGAGCACCGAGCACCCCGAGTACTGAGCAACCAGCACCCTGAGTACTGAGCTCCGAGCACCCCGAGCACTGAGCACCCAGCACCCTGAGTACTGAGCACATAGCACCCTAAGCAATGAGCACCCTGAGTACTGAGCACCCAGCACCTTGAGCACTGAGCACCGAGCACCCCGAGCACTGAACACCCAGCACCCGGAGTACTGAGCACCCAGCACCCTGAGTACTAAGCACCGAGCACCCTGAGTACTGAGCACCCAGCACCCTGAGCACTGAACACACAGCACCCTGAGTACTGAGCACCTCGAGCACTGAGCACCCAGCACCCTGAGTACTGAGCACCGAGCACCCCGAGCACTGAGCACCCAGCACCGCGAGCACTGAGCACCCAGCACCCTGAGTACTGAGCACCCAGCACCCCGAGCACTGATCACCCAGCACCCTGAGTACTGAGCACCCAGCACCCTGAGCACTGAGCAACCAGCACCCTGAGCACTGAGCACTGAGCACCCAGCACCCTGAGCACTGAGCACCCAGCACCCCGAGCACTGAGCACCCAGCACCCCGAGCACTGAGCACCCAGCACCCTGAGCACTGAGCACCCAGCACCCTGAGTACTGAGCACCCAGTACCCTGAGCACTGAGTACCCAGCACCCTGAGCACTGAGCACCTAGCACCCTGTGTACTGAGCACTGACCACCTAGCACCCCGAGTACTGAGCACCCAGCACCCTGTGTACCGAGAACTGACCACCTAGCACCCCGAGTACTGAGCACCCAGCACCCTGAGCACTGAGCACCCAGCACCCCGAGCACTGAGCACCCAGCACCCTGAGCACTGAGCACCCAGCACCCGAGTACTGAGCACCCAGCACCCTGAGTACTGAGCACCCAGCACCCTGAGTACTGAGCACCCAGCACCCTGAGTACTGAGCACCCAGTACCCCGAGTACTGAGCACCCAACACCCTGAGTACTGAGCAGCCAGCACCCTGAGTACTGAGCACCCAGCACCCTGAGCACTGAGCACCCAGCACCCTGAGTACTGAGCACCCAGCACCCTGAGCACTGAGCACCCAGCACCCTGAGCACTGAGTACCCAGGACCCTGAGTACTGAGCACTGAGCACGCAGCACCCTGAGTACTGAGCACCCAGGACCCTGAGTACTGAGCACCCAGCACCCCAGCACCCTGAGCACTGAGCACCCAGCACCCTGAGTACTGAGCACCCAGCACCCGAGTACTGAGCACCCAGCACCCTGAGCACTGAGCACCCATCACCCGAGTACTGAGCACCCAGCACAATGAGTACTGAGCACCCAGCACCCTGAATACTGAGCACTCAGCACCCCGAGTACTGAGCACCCAGCACCCTGAGTACTGAGCACCCAGCACCCTGAGCACTGAGCACCCAGCACCCCGAGCACTGAGCACCCAGCACCCTGAGTACTGAGCACCCAGCACCCTGATCACTGAGCACCCAGAACCCTGAGTAGTGAGCACCCAACGTACTGAGCACCGAGCACCCTGAGCACTGAGCACCCAGAACCCTGAGCACCGAGCACCCCGAGCACTGAGCACCGAGCACCCCGAGCACTGAGCACCCAGCACCCTGATCACTGATCACACAGCACCCTGAGCACTGAGCACCCAGCACCCGAGTACTGAGCACCCAGCACCCTGAGGACTGAGCACCCAGCACCCTGAGCACTGAGCACCCAGCACCCTGAGCACTGAGCACCCAGCACCCTGAGCACTGAGCACGCAGCACCCTGAGTACTGAGCACCCAGCACCCTGAGCACCGAGCACCCCGAGCACTGAGCACCGAGCACCCCGAGCACTGAGCACCCAGCACCCTGATCACTGATCACACAGCACCCTGAGCACTGAGCACCCAGCACCCGAGTACTGAGCACCCAGCACCCTGAGGACTGAGCACCCAGCACCCTGAGCACTGAGCACCCAGCACCCTGAGCACTGAGCACCGAGCACCCCGAGCACTGAGCACCCAGCACCCTGAGTACTGAGCACCGATCACCCCTAGCACTGAGCACCCAGCACCCTGAGTACTGAGCTCCGAGCACCCCGAGCACTGAGCACCCAGCGCCCCGAGCACTGAGCACCCAGCACCCTGAGCACTGAGCACCCAGCACCCTGAGTACTGAGCACCCAGCACCCTGAGTACTGAACACCCAGCACCCTGAGCACTGAGCACTGAGCACCCTGAGCACTGAGTACTGAGCACTGAGCAACCTGAGCACTGAGCACCCAGCACCCCGAGTACTGAGCACCCAGCACGCCGAGCACTGAGCACCCAGCGCCCTGAGCACTGAGCACCCAGCACCCCGAGCACTGAGCACTGAGCACCCTGAGCACTGAGCACCCAGCACACCGAGTACTGAGCACTGAGCACCCTGAGTACTGAGCACCAAGCACCCTAAGTACTGAGCACTGAGCACCCTGAGTACTGAGCACACAGCACCCTGAGCACTGAGTACCCAGCACCCTGAGTACTGAGCACTGAGAACACTGATTACTGAGCACGGAGCACCCTGAGTACTGAGCACCCAGCACCCTGATCACTGAGCACCCAGCACCCTGAGCACTGAGCACCCAGCACCTTGAGTACTGAGCACCGAGCACCCCGAGCACTGAGCACCCAGCACCCTGAGTACTGAGCACCCAGCACCCTGAGCACTGAGCACCCAGCACCCTGAGCACTGAGCACACAGCAGCCCGAGCACTGATCACCCAGCACCCTGAATACTGAGCACCCAGCACCCTGAGCACTGAGCACCCAGCACCCTGAGTACTGAGCACCCAGCACCCTGAGTACTGAGCAACCAGCACCCTGAGCACTGAGCACTGAGCACCCAGCACCCTGAGCACTGAGCACTGAACACCCAGCACCCCGAGCACTGAGCACCCAGCACCCCGAGCACTGAGCACCCAGCACCCTGAGCACTGAGCACCCTGTGGACTGAACACCCAGCACCCTGAGCACTGAGCACCCAGCACCCTGAGTACTGAGCACCGATCACCCTGAGCACTGAGCACCCAGCACCCCGAGCACTGAGCACCCAGCACCCTGAGTACTGAGCTCCCAGCACCCCGAGTACTGAGCACCCAGCACCCTGAGCACTGAGCACCCAGCACCCTGAGTACTGAGCACCCAGCACCCTGAGCACTGAGCACCCAGCACCATGAGTACTGCGCACCCAGCACCCCGAGCACTGAGCACCCAGCACCCCAAGAATGAGCACCCAGCACCCCGAGTACTGAGCACCGAGCACCCTGAGCACTGAGTACCAAGCACCCTGAGCACTGAGCACCCAGCACCCTGAGTACTGAGCACCCAGCACCCCGAGCACTGAGCACCCAGCACCCTGAGTACTGAGCTCCGAGCACCCCGAGCACTGAGCACCCAGCGCTCTGAGCACTGAGCACCCAGCACCCTGAGCACTGAGCACCCAGCACCCCGAGTACTGAGCACCCAGCACCCCGAGCACTGAGCACCCAGCGCCCTGAGCACTGAGCACCCAGCACCCCGAGCACTGAGCACTGAGCACCCTGAGCACTGAGCACCCAGCACACCGAGTACTGAGCACTGAGCACCCTGAGTACTGAGCACCAAGCACCCTAAGTACTGAGCACTGAGCACCCTGAGTACTGAGCACCCAGCACCCTGAGCACTTTGCACCCAGCACCCTGAGTACTGAGCACACAGCACCCTGAGTACTGAACACCCAGCACCCTGAGCACTGAGCACTGAGCACCCTGAGCACTGAGTACTGAGCACTGAGCAACCTGAGCACTGAGCACCCAGCACCCCGAGTACTGAGCACCCAGCACCCCGAGCACTGAGCACCCAGCGCCCTGAGCACTGAGCACCCAGCACCCCGAGCACTGAGCACTGAGCACCCTGAGCACTGAGCACCCAGCACACCGAGTACTGAGCACTGAGCACCCTGAGAACTGATCACCAAGCACCCTAAGTACTGAGCACTGAGCACCCTGAGTACTGAGCACCCAGCACCCTGAGCACTGAGCACCCAGCACCCTGAGCACTGAGCACGCAGCACCCTGAGCACTGAGCACCCAGCACCCTGAGTTCTGAGCACCCAGCACCCTGAGCACTGAGCACCCAGCACCCTGAGTACTGAGCACCCAGCACCCTGAGCACTGAGCACCCTGAGTACTGAGCACCCAGCACCCTGAATACTTAGCACCCAGCACCCTGAGCAATGAGCACCCTGAGTACTGAGCACCCAGCACCCTGAGCACTGAGCACACAGCACCCTGAGCACTGAGCACCCAGCACCCTGAGTACTGAGCACTGAGCACCCAGCACCCCGAGCACTGAGCACCCAGCACCCTGAGCACTGAGCACCGGCACCCGAGTACTGAGCACCCAGCACCCTGAGTACTGAGCACCCAGCACCCTGAGTACTGAGCACACAGCACCGCGAGTACTGAGCACCCAGCACCCTGAGTACTGAGCATCCAGCACACTGAGCACTGAGCACCCAGCACCCCGAGCACTGAGCACCCAGCACCCTGAGTACTGAGCACCCAGCACCCTGAGCACTGAGCACCCAGCACCCTGAGCACTGAGCACCCAGCACCCTGAGCACTGAGCACCCAGCACCCTGAGTAGTGAGCACCCAACGTACTGAGCACCGAGCACCCCGAGCACTGAGCACCCAGCACCCTGAGCACTGAGCACCCAGCACCCTGAGCACTGAGCACCCAGCACCCTGAGCACTGAGCACCCAGCACCCTGAGCACTGAGCACCCTGCACCCTGAGTATTGAGCACTGAGCACCGAGCACCCCGAGCACTGAGCACCCAGCACCCTGAGTACTGAGCACTGAGCACCCAGCACACCGAGCACTGAGCACCCAGCACCCTGAGCACTGAGCACCCAGCACCCTGAGTACTGAGCACCGAGCACCCTGAGTACTGAGCACCCAGCAGCCTGAGTACTGAGCACCCAGCACCCTGAGTACTGAGCACCCAGCAAAATGAGCACTGAGCACCCAGCACCCCGAGCACTGAGCACCCAGCATCCTGAGTACTGAGCACCCAGCACCCTGAGCACTGAGCACCCAGCACCCTGAGCACTGAGCACCCAGCACCCTGAGCACTGAGCACCCAGCACCCTAAGTAGTGAGCACCCAACGTACTGAGCACCCAGCACCCTGAGCACTGAGCACCCAGCACCCTGAGTACTGAGCACCGAGCACCCCGAGCACTGAGCACCCAGCACCCTGAGTACTGAGCTCCGAGCACCCTGTGCACTGAGCACCCAGCGCCCCGAGCACCGAGCACCCTGAGCACTGAGCACCCAGCACCCTGAGTACTGAGCATACAGCACCCTGAGCAATGAGCACCCTGAGTACTGAGCACCCAGCACCTTGAGCACTGAGCACCTAGCACCCCGAGCACTGAGCACCCAGCACCCGGAGTACTGAGCACCCAGCACCCTGAGTACTAAGCACCTAGCACCCTGAGTACTGAGCACCCAGCACCCTGAGCACTGAATACAAAGCACTCTGAGTACTGAGCACCTCGAGCACTGAGCACCCAGCACCGCGAGCACTGAGCACATAGCACCCCGAGCACTGAGCACCCAGCACCCTGAGTACTGAGCACCCAGCACCCTGAGTACTGAGCACCCAGCACCCTGAGCACTGAGTACCCAGCACCTGAGCACTGAGCACCCAGCACCCTGAGCACTGAGCACACAGCACCCTGAGCACTGAGCACCCAGCACCCTGAGTACTGAGCACTGAGCACCCAGCACGCGAGCACTGAGCACCCAGCACCCTGAGTACTGAGCACCGAGCACCCCGAGTACTGAGCACCCAGCACCCTGAGTACTGAGCTCCGAGCACCCCGAGCACTGAGCACCCAGCACCCTGAGTACTGAGCACATAGCACCCTAAGCAATGAGCACCCTGAGTACTGAGCACCCAGCACCTTGAGCACTGAGCACCGAGCACCCCGAGCACTGAGCACCCAGCACCCGGAGTACTGAGCACCCAGCACCCTGAGTACTAAGCACCGAGCACCCTGAGTACTGAGCACCCAGTACCCTGAGCACTGAACACACAGCACCCTGAGTACTGAGCACCTCGAGCACTGAGCACCCAGCACCCTGAGTACTGAGCACCGAGCACCCCGAGCACTGAGCACCCAGCACCGCGAGCACTGAGCACCCAGCACCCTGAGTACTGAGCACCCAGCACCCCGAGCACTGATCACCCAGCACCCTGAGTACTGAGCACCCAGCACCCTGAGCACTGAGCAACCAGCACCCTGAGCACTGAGCACTGAGCACTGAGCACCCAGCACCCTGAGCACTGAGCACCCAGCACCCCGAGCACTGAGCACCCAGCACCCCGAGCACTGAGCACCCAGCACCCTGAGCACTGAGCACCCAGCACCCTGAGTACTGAGCACCCAGTACCCTGAGCACTGAGTACCCAGCACCCTGAGCACTGAGCACCTAGCACCCTGTGTACTGAGCACTGACCACCTAGCACCCCGAGTACTGAGCAACCAGCACCCTGTGTACCGAGCACTGACCACCTAGCACCCCGAGTACTGAGCACCCAGCACCCTGAGCACTGAGCACCCAGCACCCCGAGCACTGAGCACCCAGCACCCTGAGTACTGAGCACCCAGCACCCGAGTACTGAGCACCCAGCACCCTGAGTACTGAGCACCCAGCACCCTGAGTACTGAGCACCCAGCACCCTGAGTACTGAGCACCCAGTACCCCGAGTACTGAGCACCCAACACCCTGAGTACTGAGCACCCAGCACCCTGAGTACTGAGCACCCAGCACCCTGAGCACTGAGCACCCAGCACCCTGAGCACTGAGTACCCAGGACCCTGAGTACTGAGCACTGAGCACGCAGCACCCTGAGTACTGAGCACCCAGGACCCTGAGTACTGAGCACCCAGCACCCCAGCACCCTGAGCACTGAGCACCCAGCACCCTGAGTACTGAGCACCCAGCACCCGAGTACTGAGCACCCAGCACCCTGAGCACTGAGCACCAATCACCCGAGTACTGAGCACCCAGCACAATGAGTACTGAGCACCCAGCACCCTGAATACTGAGCACTCAGCACCCCGAGTACTGAGCACCCAGCACCCTGAGTACTGAGCACCCAGCACCCTGAGCACTGAGCACCCAGCACCCCGAGCACTGAGCACCCAGCACCCTGAGTACTGAGCACCCAGCACCCTGATCACTGAGCACCCAGAACCCTGAGTAGTGAGCACCCAACGTACTGAGCACCGAGCACCCTGAGCACTGAGCACCCAGAACCCTGAGCACCCAGCACCCCGAGCACTGAGCACCGAGCACCCCAAGCACTGAGCACCCAGCACCCTGAGCACTGAGCACCCAGCACCCTGAGCACTGAGCACGCAGCACCCTGAGTAGTGAGCACCCAACGTACTGAGCACCGAGCACCCCGAGCACTGAGCACCCAGCACCCTGAGTACTGAGCACCGATCACCCCGAGCACTGAGCACCCAGCACCCTGAGTACTGAGCTACAAGCACCCCGAGCACTGAGCACCCAGCGCCCCGAGCACTGAGCACCCAGCACCCTGAGCACTGAGCACCCAGCACCCTGAGTACTGAGCACCCAGCACCCTGAGTACTGAACACCCAGCACCCTGAGCACTGAGCACTGAGCACCCTGAGCACTGAGTACTGAGCACTGAGCAACCTGAGCACTGAGCACCCTGCACCCCGAGTACTGAGCACCCAGCACGCCGAGCACTGAGCACCCAGCGCCCTGAGCACTGAGCACCCAGCACCCCGAGCACTGAGCACTGAGCACCCTGAGCACTGAGCACCCAGCACACCGAGTACTGAGCACTGAGCACCCTGAGTACTGAGCACCAAGCACCCTAAGTACTGAGCACTGAGCACCCTGAGTACTGAGCACACAGCACCCTGAGCACTGAGTACCCAGCACCCTGAGTACTGAGCACTGAGAACCCTGATTACTGAGCACGGAGCACCCTGAGTACTGAGCACCCAGCACCCTGATCACTGAGCACCCAGCACCCTGAGCACTGAGCACCCAGCACCTTGAGTACTGAGCACCGAGCACCCCGAGCACTGAGCACCCAGCACCCTGAGTACTGAGCACCCAGCACCCTGAGCACTGAGCACCCAGCACCCTGAGCACTGAGCACCCAGAAGCCCGAGCACTGATCACCCAGCACCCTGAGTACTGAGCACCCAGCACCCTGAGCACTGAGCACCCAGCACCCTGAGTACTGAGCACCCAGCACCCTGAGTACTGAGCAACCAGCACCCTGAGCACTGAGCACTGAGCACCCAGCACCCTGAGCACTGAGCACTGAACACCCAGCACCCCGAGCACTGAGCACCCAGCACCCCGAGCACTGAGCACCCAGCACCCTGAGCACTGAGCACCCTGTGGACTGAACACCCAGCACCCTGAGCACTGAGCACCCAGCACCCTGAGTACTGAGCACCGATCACCCTGAGCACTGAGCACCCAGCACCCCGAGCACTGAGCACCCAGCACCCTGAGTACTGAGCTCCCAGCACCCCGAGTACTGAGCACCCAGCACCCTGAGCACTGAGCACCCAGCACCCTGAGTACTGAGCACCCAGCACCCTGAGCACTGAGCACCCAGCACCATGAGTACTGCGCACCCAGCACCCCGAGCACTGAGCACCCAGCACCCCAAGAATGAGCACCCAGCACCCCGAGTACTGAGCACCGAGCACCCTGAGCACTGAGTACCAAGCACCCTGAGCACTGAGCACCCAGCACCCTGAGTACTGAGCACCCAGCACCCTGAGTACTGAGCACCCAGCACCCTGAGCACTGAGCACCGAGCACCCCGAGTACTGAGCACCCAGCAACCTGAGTACTGAGCACCCAGCACCCTGAGTACTGAACACCCAGCACCCTGAGCACTGAGCACTGAGCACCCTGAGCACTGAGTACTGAGCACGGAGCACCCCGAGCACTGAGCACCCAGCACCCGGAGTACTGAGCACCCAGCACCCTGAGTACTAAGCACCGAGCACCCTGAGTACTGAGCACCCAGCACCCTGAAAACTGAACATACAGCACCCTGAGTACTGAGCACCTCGAGCACTGAGCACCCAGCACCCTGAGTACTGAGCACCGAGCACCCCGAGCACTGAGCACCCAGCACCCCGAGCACTGAGCACCCAGCACCCCGAGCACTGAGCACCCAGCACCCTGAGCATTGAGCACCCAGCACCCTGAGTACTGAGCACGCAGTACCCTGAGCACTGAGTACCCAGCACCCTGAGCACTGAGCACCCAGCGCCCCGAGCACCGAGCACCCTGAGCACTGAGCACCCAGCACCCTGACTACTGAACACCCAGCATCCTGAGCACTGAGCACTGAGCACCCTGAGCACTGAGTATTGAGCACTGAGCACCCTGAGCACTGAGCACCCAGCACCCCGAGTACTGAGCACCCAGCACCCCGAGCACTGAGCACCCAGCACCCCGAGCACTGAGCACCCAGCACCCCGAGCACTGAGCACCCAGCACCCCGAGTAATGAGCACTGAGCACCCTGAGTACTGAGCACCCAGCACCCTGAGCACTGAGCACCCAGCACCCCGAGTACTGAGCACTGAGCACCCAGCACCCTGAGCACTGAGCACTGAGCACCCTGAGCACTGAGCACCCAGCACACCGAGTACTGAGCACTGAGCACCCTGAGTACTGAGCACCAAGCACCCTAAGTACTGAGCACTGAGCACCCTGAGTACTGAGCACACAGCACCCTGAGCACTGAGTACCCAGCACCCTGAGTACTGAGCACTGAGAACCCTGATTACTGAGCACGGAGCACCCTGAGTACTGAGCACCCAGCACCCTGATCACTGAGCACCCAGCACCCTGAGCACTGAGCACCCAGCACCTTGAGTACTGAGCACCGAGCACCCCGAGCACTGAGCACCCAGCACCCTGAGTACTGAGCACCCAGCACCCTGAGCACTGAGCACCCAGCACCCTGAGCACTGAGCACCCAGCAGCCCCAGCACTGATCACCCAGCACCCTGAGTACTGAGCACCCAGCACCCTGAGCACTGAGCACCCAGCAACCTGAGTACTGAGCACCCAGCACCCTGAGTACTGAGCAACCAGCACCCTGAGCACTGAGCACTGAGCAACCAGCACCCTGAGCACTGAGCACTGAACACCCAGCACCCCGAGCACTGAGCACCCAGCACCCCGAGCACTGAGCACCCAGCACCCTGAGCAGTGAGCACCCTGTGGACTGAACACCCAGCACCCTGAGCACTGAGCACCCAGCACCCTGAGTACTGAGCACGGATCACCCTGAGCACTGAGCACCCAGCACCCCGAGCACTGAGCACCCAGCACCCTGAGTACTGAGCTCCCAGCACCCCGAGTACTGAGCACCCAGCACCCTGAGCACTGAGCAACCAGCACCCTGAGTACTGAGCACCCAGCACCCTGAGCACTGAGCACCCAGCACCATGAGTACTGCGCACCCAGCACCCCGAGCACTGAGCACCCAGCACCCCAAGAATGAGCACCCAGCACCCCGAGTACTGAGCACCGAGCACCCTGAGCACTGAGTACCAAGCACCCTGAGCACTGAGCACCCAGCACCCTGAGCAATGAGCACCCTGAGTACTGAGCACCCAGCACCTTGAGCACTGAGCACCCAGCACCGCGAGCACTGAGCACATAGCACCCCGAGCACTGAGCACCCAGCACCCTGAGTACTGAGCACCCAGCACCCTGAGTACTGAGCACCCAGCACCCTGAGCACTGAGTACCCAGCACCTGAGCACTGAGCACTCAGCACCCCGAGCACTGAGCACCCAGCACCCTGAGTACTGAGCTCCCACCACCCCGAGCACTGAGCACCCAGTACGCTGAGTACTGAGCACCCTGAGTACTGAGCACCGATCACCCTGAGCACTGAGCTCCCAGCACCCTGAGTACTGAGCACCCAGCACCCTGAGCACTGAGCACCCAGCACCCTGAGTACTGAGCACCCAGCACCCTGAGCACTGAGCACCCAGCACCCTGAGTACTGAGCACCGATCACCCTGAGCACTGAGCACCCAGCACCCCGAGCACTGAGCACCCAGCACCCTGAGTACTGAGCTCCCAGCACCCCGAGTACTGAGCACCCAGCACCCTGAGCACTGAGCACCCAGCACCCTGAGTACTGAGCACCCAGCACCCTGAGCACTGAGCACCCAGCACCATGAGTACTGCGCACCCAGCACCCCGAGCACTGAGCACCCAGCACCCCAAGAATGAGCACCCAGCACCCCGAGTACTGAGCACCGAGCACCCTGAGCACTGAGTACCAAGCACCCTGAGCACTGAGCACCCAGCACCCTGAGTACTGAGCACCCAGCACCCTGAGTACTGAGCACCCAGCACACTGAGCACTGAGCACCGAGCACCCCGAGTACTGAGCACCCAGCAACCTGAATACTGAGCACCCAGCACCCTGAGTACTGAACACCCAGCACCCTGAGCACTGAGCACTGAGCACCCTGAGCACTGAGTACTGAGCACGGAGCACCCCGAGCACTGAGCACCCAGCACCCGGAGTACTGAGCCCCCAGCACCCTGAGTACTAAGCACCGAGGACCCTGAGTACTGAGCACCCAGCACCCTGAACACTGAACATACAGCACCCTGAGTACTCAGCACCTCTAGCACTGAGCACCCAGCACCCTGAGTACTGAGCACCGAGCACCCCGAGCACTGAGCACCCAGCACCCCGAGCACTGAGCACCCAGCACACCGAGCACTGAGCACCCAGCACCCTGAGCACTGAGCACCCAGCACCCTGAGTACTGAGCACCCAGTACCCTGAGCACTGAGTACCCAGCACCCTGAGCACTGAGCACCCAGCGCCCCGAGCACCGAGCACCCTGAGCACTGAGCACCCAGCACCCTGACTACTGAGCACCCAGCACCCTGAGTACTGAACACCCAGCATCCTGAGCACTGAGCACTGAGCACCCTGAGCACTGAGTATTGAGCACTGAGCACCCTGAGCACTGAGCACCAAGCACCCCGAGTACTGAGCACCCAGCACCCCGAGCACTGAGCACCCAGCACCCCGAGCACTGAGCACCCAGCACCCCGAGCACTGAGCACCCAGCACCCCGAGTACTGAGCACTGAGCACCCTGAGTACTGAGCACCCAGCACCCTGAGCACTGAGCACCCAGCACCCCGAGTACTGAGCACTGAGCACCCAGCACCCCGAGCACTGAGCACTGAGCACCCTGAGCACTGAGCACCCAGCACACCGAGTACTGAGCACTGAGCACCCTGAGTACTGAGCACCAAGCACCCTAAGTACTGAGCACTGAGCACCCTGAGTACTGAGCACACAGCACCCTGAGCACTGAGTACCCAGCACCCTGAGTACTGAGCACTGAGAACCCTGATTACTGAGCACGGAGCACCCTGAGTACTGAGCACCCAGCACCCTGATCACTGAGCACCCAGCACCCTGAGCACTGAGCACCCAGCACCTTGAGTACTGAGCACCGAGCACCCCGAGCACTGAGCACCCAGCACCCTGAGTACTGAGCACCCAGCACCCTGAGCACTGAGCACCCAGCACCCTGAGCACTGAGCACCCAGCAGCCCGAGCACTGATCACCCAGCACCCTGAGTACTGAGCACCCAGCACCCTGAGCACTGAGCACCCAGCAACCTGAGTACTGAGCACCCAGCACCCTGAGTACTGAGCAACCAGCACCCTGAGCACTGAGCACTGAGCACCCAGCACCCTGAGCACTGAGCACTGAACACCCAGCACCCCGAGCACTGAGCACCCAGCACCCCGAGCACTGAGCACCCAGCACCCTGAGCAGTGAGCACCCTGTGGACTGAACACCCAGCACCCTGAGCACTGAGCACCCAGCACCCTGAGTACTGAGCACCGATCACCCTGAGCACTGAGCACCCAGCACCCCGAGCACTGAGCACCCAGCACCCTGAGTACTGAGCTCCCAGCACCCCGAGTACTGAGCACCCAGCACCCTGAGCACTGAGCACCCAGCACCCTGAGTACTGAGCACCCAGCACCCTGAGCACTGAGCACCCAGCACCATGAGTACTGCGCACCCAGCACCCCGAGCACTGAGCACCCAGCACCCCAAGAATGAGCACCCAGCACCCCGAGTACTGAGCACCGAGCACCCTGAGCACTGAGTACCAAGCACCCTGAGCACTGAGCACCCAGCACCCTGAGTACTGAGCACCCAGCACCCTGAGTACTGAGCACCCAGCACCGTGAGCACTGAGCACCGAGCACCCCGAGTACTGAGCACCCAGCAACCTGAGTACTGAGCACCCAGCACCCTGAGTACTGAACACCCAGCACCCTGAGCACTGAGCACCCTGAGCACTGAGTACTGAGCACGGAGAACCCCGAGCACTGAGCACCCAGCACCCGGAGTACTGAGCACCCAGCACCCTGAGTACTAAGCACCGAGCACCCTGAGTACTGAGCACCCAGCACCCTGAACACTGAACATACAGCACCCTGAGTACTGAGCACCTCGAGCACTGAGCACCCAGCACCCTGAGTACTGAGCACCGAGCACCTCGAGCACTGAGCACCCAGCACCCCGAGCACTGAGCACCCAGCACGCCGAGCACTGAGCACCCAGCACCCTGAGCACTGAGCACCCAGCACCCTGAGTACTGAGCACCCAGTACCCTGAGCAATGAGTACCCAGCACCCTGAGCACTGAGCACCCAGCGCCCCGAGCACCGAGCACCCTGAGCACTGAGCACCCAGCACCCTGACTACTGAGCACCCAGCACCCTGAGGACTGAACACCCAGCATCCTGAGCACTGAGCACTGAGCACCCTGAGCACGGAGTATTGAGCACTGAGCACCCTGAGCACTGAGCACCCAGCACCCCGAGTACTGAGCACCCAGCACCCCGAGCACTGAGCACCCAGCACCCCGAGCACTGAGCACCCAGCACCCCGAGCACTGAGCACCCAGCACCCCGAGTACTGAGCACTGAGCACCCTGAGTACTGAGCACCCAGCACCCTGAGGACTGAGCACCCAGCACCCCGAGTACTGAGCACTGAGCACCCTGAGTACTGAGCACCCAGCACCCTGAGCACTGAGTACCCAGCACCCTGAGCACTGAGCACCCAGCACCCTGAGCACTGAGCACCCAGCACCCTGAGCACTGAGCACCCAGCACCCTGAGTATTGAGCACTGAGCACCGAGCACCCTGAGCACTGAGCACCCAGCACCCTGAGTACTGAGCACTGAGCACCCAGCACCCCAAGAATGAGCACCCAGCACCCCGAGTACTGAGCACCGAGCACCCTGAGCACTGAGTACCAAGCACCCTGAGCACTGAGCACCCAGCACCCTGAGTACTGAGCACCCAGCACCCTGAGTACTGAGCACCCAGCACCCTGAGCACTGAGCACCGAGCACCCCGAGTACTGAGCACCCAGCAACCTGAGTACTAAGCACCGAGCACCCTGAGTACTGAGCACGGAGCACCCTGAACACTGAACATATAGCACCCTGAGTACTGAGCACCTCGAGCACTGAGCACCCAGCACCCTGAGTACTGAGCACCGAGCACCCCGAGCACTGAGCACCCAGCACCCCGAGCACTGAGCACCCAGCACACCGAGCACTGAGCACCCAGCACCCTGAGCACTGAGCACCCAGCACCCTGAGTACTGAGCACCCAGTACCCTGAGCACTGAGTACCCAGCACCCTGAGCACTGAGCACCCAGCGCCCCGAGCACCGAGCACCCTGAGCACTGAGCACCCAGCACCCTGACTACTGAGCACCCAGCACCCTGAGTACTGAACACCCAGCATCCTGAGCACTGAGCACTGAGCACCCTGAGCACTGAGTATTGAGCACTGAGCACCCTGAGCACTGAGCACCCAGCACCCCGAGTACTGAGCACCCAGCACCCCGAGCACTGAGCACCCAGCACCCCGAGTACTGAGCACTGAGCACCCAGCACCCCGAGCACTGAGCACTGAGCACCCTGAGCACTGAGCACCCAGCACACCGAGTACTGAGCACTGAGCACCCTGAGTACTGAGCACCAAGCACCCTAAGTACTGAGCACTGAGCACCCTGAGTACTGAGCACACAGCACCCTGAGCACTGAGTACCCAGCACCCTGAGTACTGAGCACTGAGAACCCTGATTACTGAGCACGGAGCACCCTGAGTACTGAGCACCCAGCACCCTGATCACTGAGCACCCAGCACCCTGAGCACTGAGCACCCAGCACCTTGAGTACTGAGCACCGAGCACCCCGAGCACTGAGCACCCAGCACCCTGAGTACTGAGCACCCAGCACCCTGAGCACTGAGCACCCAGCACCCTGAGCACTGAGCACCCAGCAGCCCGAGCACTGATCACCCAGCACCCTGAGTACTGAGCACCCAGCACCCTGAGCACTGAGCACCCAGCAACCTGAGTACTGAGCACCCAGCACCCTGAGTACTGAGCAACCAGCACCCTGAGCACTGAGCACTGAGCACCCAGCACCCTGAGCACTGAGCACTGAACACCCAGCACCCCGAGCACTGAGCACCCAGCACCCCGAGCACTGAGCACCCAGCACCCTGAGCAGTGAGCACCCTGTGGACTGAACACCCAGCACCCTGAGCACTGAGCACCCAGCACCCTGAGTACTGAGCACCGATCACCCTGAGCACTGAGCACCCAGCACCCCGAGCACTGAGCACCCAGCACCCTGAGTACTGAGCTCCCAGCACCCCGAGTACTGAACACCCAGCACCCTGAGCACTGAGCACCCAGCACCCTGAGTACTGAGCACCCAGCACCCTGAGCACTGAGCACCCAGCACCATGAGTACTGCGCACCCAGCACCCCGAGCACTGAGCACCCAGCACCCCAAGAATGAGCACCCAGCACCCCGAGTACTGAGCACCGAGCACCCTGAGCACTGAGTACCAAGCACCCTGAGCACTGAGCACCCAGCACCCTGAGTACTGAGCACCCAGCACCCTGAGTACTGAGCACCCAGCACCGTGAGCACTGAGCACCGAGCACCCCGAGTACTGAGCACCCAGCAACCTGAGTACTGAGCACCCAGCACCCTGAGTACTGAACACCCAGCACCCTGAGCACTGAGCACCCTGAGCACTGAGTACTGAGCACGGAGAACCCCGAGCACTGAGCACCCAGCACCCGGAGTACTGAGCACCCAGCACCCTGAGTACTAAGCACCGAGCACCCTGAGTACTGAGCACCCAGCACCCTGAACACTGAACATACAGCACCCTGAGTACTGAGCACCTCGAGCACTGAGCACCCAGCACCCTGAGTACTGAGCACCGAGCACCTCGAGCACTGAGCACCCAGCACCCCGAGCACTGAGCACCCAGCACGCCGAGCACTGAGCACCCAGCACCCTGAGCACTGAGCACCCAGCACCCTGAGTACTGAGCACCCAGTACCCTGAGCACTGAGTACCCAGCACCCTGAGCACTGAGCACCCAGCGCCCCGAGCACCGAGCACCCTGAGCACTGAGCACCCAGCACCCTGACTACTGAGCACCCAGCACCCTGAGGACTGAACACCCAGCATCCTGAGCACTGAGCACTGAGCACCCTGAGCACGGAGTATTGAGCACTGAGCACCCTGAGCACTGAGCACCCAGCACCCCGAGTACTGAGCACCCAGCACCCCGAGCACTGAGCACCCAGCACCCCGAGCACTGAGCACCCAGCACCCCGAGCACTGAGCACCCAGCACCCCGAGTACTAAGCACTGAGCACCCTGAGTACTGAGCACCCAGCACCCTGAGCACTGAGCACCCAGCACCCCGAGTACTGAGCACTGAGCACCCTGAGTACTGAGCACCCAGCACCCTGAGCACTGAGTACCCAGCACCCTGAGCACTGAGCACCCAGCACCCTGAGCACTGAGCACCCAGCACCCTGAGCACTGAGCACCCAGCACCCTGAGTATTGAGCACTGAGCACCGAGCACCCTGAGCACTGAGCACCCAGCACCCTGAGTACTGAGCACTGAGCACCCAGCACACCGAGCACTGAGCACCCAGCACCCTGAGCACTGAGCACCCAGCACCCTGAGTACTGAGCACCCAGCACCCTGAGTACTGAGCACCCAGCACCCTGAGTACTGAGCACCCAGCAACCTGAGCACTGAGCACCCAGCACCCTGAGCACTGAGCACCCAGCATCCTGAGTACTGAGCACCCAGCACCCTGAGCACTGAGCACCCAGCACCCTGAGCACTGAGCACCCAGCACCCTGAGCACTGAGCACCCAGCACCCTGAGTAGTGAGCACCCAACGTACTGAGCACCGAGCACCCCGAGCACTGAGCACCCAGCACCCTGAGCACTGAGCACCCAGCACCCTGAGTACTGAGCACCGATCACCTTGAGCACTGAGCACCCAGCACCCCGAGCACTGAGCACCCAGCACCCTGAGTACTGAGCTCCCAGCACCCCGAGTACTGAGCACCCAGCACCCTGAGCACTGAGCACCCAGCACCCTGAGTACTGAGCACCCAGCACCCTGAGCACTGAGCACCCAGCACCATGAGTACTGCGCACCCAGCACCCCGAGCACTGAGCACCCAGCACCCCAAGAATGAGCACCCAGCACCCCGAGTACTGAGCACCGAGCACCCTGAGCACTGAGTACCAAGCACCCTGAGCACTGAGCACCCAGCACCCTGAGTACTGAGCACCCAGCACCCTGAGTACTGAGCACCCAGCACCCTGAGCACTGAGCACCGAGCACCCCGAGTACTGAGCACCCAGCAACCTGAGTACTGAGCACCCAGCACCCTGAGTACTGAACACCCAGCACCCTGAGCACTGAGCACTGAGCACCCTGAGCACTGAGTACTGAGCACGGAGCACCCCGAGCACTGAGCACCCAGCACCCGGAGTACTGAGCACCCAGCACCCTGAGTACTAAGCACCGAGCACCCTGAGTACTGAGCACGGAGCACCCTGAACACTGAACATATAGCACCCTGAGTACTGAGCACCTCGAGCACTGAGCACCCAGCACCCTGAGTACTGAGCACCGAGCACCCCGAGCACTGAGCACCCAGCACCCCGAGCACTGAGCACCCAGCACACCGAGCACTGAGCACCCAGCACCCTGAGCACTGAGCACCCAGCACCCTGAGTACTGAGCACCCAGTACCCTGAGCACTGAGTACCCAGCACCCTGAGCACTGAGCACCCAGCGCCCCGAGCACCGAGCACCCTGAGCACTGAGCACCCAGCACCCTGACTACTGAGAACCCAGCACCCTGAGTACTGAACACCCAGCATCCTGAGCACTGAGCACTGAGCACCCTGAGCACTGAGTATTGAGCACTGAGCACCCTGAGCACTGAGCACCCAGCACCCCGAGTACTGAGCACCCAGCACCCCGAGCACTGAGCACCCAGCACCCCGAGCACTGAGCACCCAGCACCCCGAGCACTGAGCACCCAGCACCCCGAGTACTGAGCACTGAGCACCCTGAGTACTGAGCACCCAGCACCCTGAGCACTGAGCACCCAGCACCCCGAGTACTGAGCACTGAGCACCCAGCACCCCGAGCACTGAGCACTGAGCACCCTGAGCACTGAGCACCCAGCACACCGAGTACTGAGCACTGAGCACCCTGAGTACTGAGCACCAAGCACCCTAAGTACTGAGCACTGAGCACCCTGAGTACTGAGCACACAGCACCCTGAGCACTGAGTACCCAGCACCCTGAGTACTGAGCACTGAGAACCCTGATTACTGAGCACGGAGCACCCTGAGTACTGAGCACCCAGCACCCTGATCACTGAGCACCCAGCACCCTGAGCACTGAGCACCCAGCACCTTGAGTACTGAGCACCGAGCACCCCGAGCACTGAGCACCCAGCACCCTGAGTACTGAGCACCCAGCACCCTGAGCACTGAGCACCCAGCACCCTGAGCACTGAGCACCCAGCAGCCCGAGCACTGATCACCCAGCACCCTGAGTACTGAGCACCCAGCACCCTGAGCACTGAGCACCCAGCAACCTGAGTACTGAGCACCCAGCACCCTGAGTACTGAGCAACCAGCACCCTGAGCACTGAGCACTGAGCACCCAGCACCCTGAGCACTGAGCACTGAACACCCAGCACCCCGAGCACTGAGCACCCAGCACCCCGAGCACTGAGCACCCAGCACCCTGAGCAGTGAGCACCTTGTGGACTGAACACCCAGCACCCTGAGCACTGAGCACCCAGCACCCTGAGTACTGAGCACCGATCACCCTGAGCACTGAGTACCAAGCACCCTGAGCACTGAGCACCCAGCACCCTGAGTACTGAGCACCCAGCACCCTGAGTACTGAGCACCCAGCACCCTGAGCACTGAGCACCGAGCACCCCGAGTACTGAGCACCCAGCAACCTGAGTACTGAGCACCCAGCACCCTGAGTACTGAACACCCAGCACCCTGAGCACTGAGCACCCTGAGCACTGAGTACTGAGCACGGAGAACCCCGAGCACTGAGCACCCAGCACCCGGAGTACTGAGCACCCAGCACCCTGAGTACTAAGCACCGAGCACCCTGAGTACTGAGCACCCAGCACCCTGAACACTGAACATACAGCACCCTGAGTACTGAGCACCTCGAGCACTGAGCACCCAGCACCCTGTGTACTGAGCACCGAGCACCTCGAGCACTGAGCACCCAGCACCCCGAGCACTGAGCACCCAGCACCCCGAGCACTGAGCACCCAGCACCCTGAGCACTGAGCACCCAGCACCCTGAGTACTGAGCACCCAGTACCCTGAGCACTGAGTACCCAGCACCCTGAGCACTGAGCACCCAGCGCCCCGAGCACCGAGCACCCTGAGCACTGAGCACCCAGCACCCTGACTACTGAGCACCCAGCACCCTGAGTACTGAACACCCAGCATCCTGAGCACTGAGCACTGAGCACCCTGAGCACTGAGTATTGAGCACTGAGCACCCTGAGCACTGAGCACCCAGCACCCCGAGTACTGAGCACCCAGCACCCCGAGCACTGAGAACCCAGCACCCCGAGCACTGAGCACCCAGCACCCCGAGCACTGAGCACCCAGCACCCCGAGTACTGAGCACTGAGCACCCTGAGTACTGAGCACCCAGCACCCTGAGCACTGAGCACCCAGCACCCCGAGTACTGAGCACTGAGCACCCTGAGTACTGAGCACCCAGCACCCTGAGCACTGAGTACCCAGCACCCTGAGCACTGAGCACCCAGCACCCTGAGCACTGAGCACCCAGCACCCTGAGCACTGAGCACCCAGCACCCTGAGTATTGAGCACTGAGCACCGAGCACCCCGAGCACTGAGCACCCAGCACCCTGAGTACTGAGCACTGAGCACCCAGCACACCGAGCACTGAGCACCCAGCACCCTGAGCACTGAGCACCCAGCACCCTGAGTACTGAGCACCGAGCACCCTGAGTACTGCGCACCCAGCACCCTGAGTACTGAGCACCCAGCACCCTGAGTACTGAGCACCCAGCAACCTGAGCACTGAGCACCCAGCACCCTGAGCACTGAGCACCCAGCATCCTGAGTACTGAGCACCCAGCACCCTGAGCACTGAGCACCCAGCACCCTGAGCACTGAGCACCCAGCACCCTGAGCACTGAGCACCCAGCACCCTGAGTAGTGAGCACCCAACGTACTGAGCACCGAGCACCCCGAGCACTGAGCACCCAGCACCCTGAGTACTGAGCTCCGAGCACCCTGAGCACTGAGCACCCAGCACCCTCAGTACTGAGCATACAGCACCCTGAGCAATGAGCACCCTGAGTACTGAGCACCCAGCACCTTGAGCACTGAGCACCCAGCACCGCGAGCACTGAGCACATAGCACCCCGAGCACTGAGCACCCAGCACCCTGAGTACTGAGCACCCAGCACCCTGAGTACTGAGCACCCAGCACCCTGAGCACTGAGTACCCAGCACCTGAGCACTGAGCACCCAGCACCCCGAGCACTGAGCACCCAGCACCCTGAGTACTGAGCTCCCAGCACCCCGAGCACTGAGCACCCAGTACCCTGAGTACTGAGCACCCTGAGTACTGAGCACCGATCACCCTGAGCACTGAGCTCCCAGCACCCTGAGTACTGAGCACCCAGCACCCTGAGCTCTGAGCACCCAGCACCCTGAGTACTGAGCACCCAGCACCCTGAGCACTGAGCACCCAGCACCCTGAGCACTGAGCACCCAGCACCCTGAGTACTGAGCACCCAGCACCCCGAGCACTGAGCTCCCAGCACCCCGAGAATGAGCACCCAGCACCCCGAGTACTGAGCACCGAGCACCCTGAGCACTGAGTACCCAGCACCCTGAGCACTGAGCACCCAGCACCCTGAGTACTGAGCACCCAGCACCCTGAGTACTGAGCACCCAGCACCCTGAGCACTGAGCACCGAGCACCCCAAGTACTGAGCACCCAGCCCCCTCAGTACTGAGCACCCAGCACCCTGAGTACTGAACACCCAGCACCCTGAGCACTGAGCACTGAGCACCCTGAGCACTGAGTACTGAGCACCGAGCACCCCGAGCACTGAGCACCGAGCACCCGGAGTACTGAGCACCCAGCACCCTGTACACTGAACATACAGCACCCTGAGTACTGAGCACCTCGAGCACTGAGCACCCAGCACCCTGAGTACTGAGCACCGAGCACCCCGAGCACTGAGCACCCAGCACCCCGAGCACTGAGCACCCAGCACCCCGAGCACTGAGCACCCAGCACCCTGAGCACTGAGCACCCAGCACCCTGAGTACTGAGCACCCAGTACCCTGAGCACTGAGTACCCAGCACCCTGAGCACTGAGCACCTAGCACCCTGTGTACTGAGCACTGACCACCTAGCACCCCGAGTACTGAGCACCCAGCACCCTGTGTACTGAGCACTGACCACCTAGCACCCCGAGTACTGAGCACCCAGCACCCTGAGCACTGAGCACCCAGCACCCCGAGCACTGAGCACCCAGCACCCTGAGTACTGAGCACCCAGCACCCGAGTACTGAGCACCCAGCACCCTGAGTACTGAGCACCCAGCACCCTGAGTACTGAGCACCCAGCACCCTGAGTACTGAGCACCCAGCACCCTGAGTACTGAGCTCCCAGCACCCCGAGAATGAGCACCCAGCACCCCGAGTACTGAGCACCGAGCACCCTGAGCACTGAGTACCCAGCACCCTGAGCACTGAGCACCCAGCACCCTGAGTACTGAGCACCCAGCACCCTGAGTACTGAGCACCCAGCACCCTGAGCACTGAGCACCGAGCACCCCGAGTACTGAGCACCCAGCCCCCTGAGTACTGAGCACCCAGCACCCTGAGTACTGAACACCCAGCACCCTGAGCACTGAGCACTGAGCACCCTGAGCACTGAGTACTGAGCACCGAGCACCCCGAGCACTGAGCACACAGCACCCGGAGTACTGAGCACCCAGCACCCTGAGTACTAAGCACCGAGCACCCTGAGTACTGAGCACCCAGCACCCTGTACACTGAACATACAGCACCCTGAGTACTGAGCACCTCGAGCACTGAGCACCCAGCACCCTGAGTACTGAGCACCGAGCACCCCGAGCACTGAGCACCCAGCACCCCGAGCACTGAGCACCCAGCACCCCGAGCACTGAGCACCCAGCACCCTGAGCACTGAGCACCCAGCACCCTGAGTACTGAGCACCCAGTACCCTGAGCACTGAGTACCCAGCACCCTGAGCACTGAGCACCTAGCACCCTGTGTACTGAGCACTGACCACCTATCACCCCGAGTACTGAGCACCCAGCACCCTGTGTACCGAGCACTGACCACCTAGCACCCCGAGTACTGAGCACCCAGCACCCTGAGCACTGAGCACCCAGCACCCCGAGCACTGAGCACCCAGCACCCTGAGTACTGAGCACCCAGCACCCGAGTACTGAGCACCCAGCACCCTGAGTACTGAGCACCCAGCACCCTGAGTACTGAGCACCCAGCACCCTGAGTACTGAGCACCCAGTACCCCGAGTACTGAGCACCCAACACCCTGAGTACTGAGCACCCAGCACCCTGAGTACTGAGCACCCAGCACCCTGAGCACTGAGCACCCAGCACCCTGAGTACTGAGCACCCAGCACCCTGAGCACTGAGCACCCAGCACCCTGAGCACTGAGTACCCAGGACCCTGAGTACTGAGCACTGAGCACGCAGCACCCTGAGTACTGAGCACCCAGGACCCGGAGTACTGAGCACCCAGCACCCCAGCACCCTGAGCACTGAGCACCCAGCACCCTGAGTACTGAGCACCCAGCACCCGAGTACTGAGCACCCAGCACCCTGAGCACTGAGCACCCATCACCCGAGTACTGAGCACCCAGCACAATGAGTACTGAGCACCCAGCACCCTGAATACTGAGCACTCAGCACCCCGAGTACTGAGCACCCAGCACCCTGAGTACTGAGCACCCAGCACCCTGAACACTGAACATATAGCACCCTGAGTACTGAGCACCTCGAGCACTGAGCACCCAGCACCCTGAGTACTGAGCACCGAGCACCCCGAGCACTGAGCACCCAGCACCCCGAGCACTGAGCACCCAGCACACCGAGCACTGAGCACCCAGCACCCTGAGCACTGAGCACCCAGCACCCTGAGTACTGAGCACCCAGTACCCTGAGCACTGAGTACCCAGCACCCTGAGCACTGAGCACCCAGCGCCCCGAGCACCGAGCACCCTGAGCACTGAGCACCCAGCACCCTGACTACTGAGAACCCAGCACCCTGAGTACTGAACACCCAGCATCCTGAGCACTGAGCACTGAGCACCCTGAGCACTGAGTATTGAGCACTGAGCACCCTGAGCACTGAGCACCCAGCACCCCGAGTACTGAGCACCCAGCACCCCGAGCACTGAGCACCCAGCACCCCGAGCACTGAGCACCCAGCACCCCGAGCACTGAGCACCCAGCACCCCGAGTACTGAGCACTGAGCACCCTGAGTACTGAGCACCCAGCACCCTGAGCACTGAGCACCCAGCACCCCGAGTACTGAGCACTGAGCACCCAGCACCCCGAGCACTGAGCACTGAGCACCCTGAGCACTGAGCACCCAGCACACCGAGTACTGAGCACTGAGCACCCTGAGTACTGAGCACCAAGCACCCTAAGTACTGAGCACTGAGCACCCTGAGTACTGAGCACACAGCACCCTGAGCACTGAGTACAGAGCACCCTGAGTACTGAGCACTGAGAACCCTGATTACTGAGCACGGAGCAGCCTGAGTACTGAGCACCCAGCACCCTGATCACTGAGCACCCAGCACCCTGAGCACTGAGCACCCAGCACCTTGAGTACTGAGCACCGAGCACCCCGAGCACTGAGCACCCAGCACCCTGAGTACTGAGCACCCAGCACCCTGAGCACTGAGCACCCAGCACCCTGAGCACTGAGCACCCAGCAGCCCGAGCACTGATCACCCAGCACCCTGAGTACTGAGCACCCAGCACCCTGAGCACTGAGCACCCAGCAACCTGAGTACTGAGCACCCAGCACCCTGAGTACTGAGCAACCAGCACCCTGAGCACTGAGCACTGAGCACCCAGCACCCTGAGCACTGAGCACTGAACACCCAGCACCCCGAGCACTGAGCACCCAGCACCCCGAGCACTGAGCACCCAGCACCCTGAGCAGTGAGCACCTTGTGGACTGAACACCCAGCACCCTGAGCACTGAGCACCCAGCACCCTGAGTACTGAGCACCGATCACCCTGAGCACTGAGCACCCAGCACCCCGAGCACTGAGCACCCAGCACCCTGAGTACTGAGCTCCCAGCACCCCGAGTACTGAGCACCCAGCACCCTGAGCACTGAGCACCCAGCACCCTGAGTACTGAGCACCCAGCACCCTGAGCACTGAGCACCCAGCACCATGAGTACTGCGCACCCAGCACCCCGAGCACTGAGCACCCAGCACCCCAAGAATGAGCACCCAGCACCCCGAGTACTGAGCACCGAGCACCCTGAGCACTGAGTACCAAGCACCCTGAGCACTGAGCACCCAGCACCCTGAGTACTGAGCACCCAGCACCCTGAGTACTGAGCACCCAGCACCCTGAGCACCGAGCACCCCGAGTACTGAGCACCCAGCAACCTGAGTACTGAGCACCCAGCACCCTGAGTACTGAACACCCAGCACCCTGAGCACTGAGCACCCTGAGCACTGAGTACTGAGCACGGAGAACCCCGAGCACTGAGCACCCAGCACCCGGAGTACTGAGCACCCAGCACCCTGAGTACTAAGCACCGAGCACCCTGAGTACTGAGCACCCAGCACCCTGAACACTGAACATACAGCACCCTGAGTACTGAGCACCTCGAGCACTGAGCACCCAGCACCCTGTGTACTGAGCACCGAGCACCTCGAGCACTGAGCACCCAGCACCCCGAGCACTGAGCACCCAGCACCCCGAGCACTGAGCACCCAGCACCCTGAGCACTGAGCACCCAGCACCCTGAGTACTGAGCACCCAGTACCCTGAGCACTGAGTACCCAGCACCCTGAGCACTGAGCACCCAGCGCCCCGAGCACCGAGCACCCTGAGCACTGAGCACCCAGCACCCTGACTACTGAGCACCCAGCACCCTGAGTACTGAACACCCAGCATCCTGAGCACTGAGCACTGAGCACCCTGAGCACTGAGTATTGAGCACTGAGCACCCTGAGCACTGAGCACCCAGCACCCCGAGTACTGAGCACCCAGCACCCCGAGCACTGAGAACCCAGCACCCCGAGCACTGAGCACCCAGCACCCCGAGCACTGAGCACCCAGCACCCCGAGTACTGAGCACTGAGCACCCTGAGTACTGAGCACCCAGCACCCTGAGCACTGAGCACCCAGCACCCCGAGTACTGAGCACTGAGCACCCTGAGTACTGAGCACCCAGCACCCTGAGAACTGAGTACCCAGCACCCTGAGCACTGAGCACCCAGCACCCTGAGCACTGAGCACCCAGCACCCTGAGCACTGAGCACCCAGCACCCTGAGTATTGAGCACTGAGCACCGAGCACCCCGAGCACTGAGCACCCAGCACCCTGAGTACTGAGCACTGAGCACCCAGCACACCGAGCACTGAGCACCCAGCACCCTGAGCACTGAGCACCCAGCACCCTGAGTACTGAGCACCGAGCACCCTGAGTACTGAGCACCCAGCACCCTGAGTACTGAGCACCCAGCACCCTGAGTACTGAGCACCCAGCAACCTGAGCACTGAGCACCCAGCACCCTGAGCACTGAGCACCCAGCATCCTGAGTACTGAGCACCCAGCACCCTGAGCACTGAGCACCCAGCACCCTGAGCACTGAGCACCCAGCACCCTGAGCACTGAGCACCCAGCACCCTGAGTAGTGAGCACCCAACGTACTGAGCACCGAGCACCCCGAGCACTGAGCACCCAGCACCCTGAGTACTGAGCTCTGAGCACCCTGAGCACTGAGCACCCAGCACCCTCAGTACTGAGCATACAGCACCCTGAGCAATGAGCACCCTGAGTACTGAGCACCCAGCACCTTGAGCACTGAGCACCCAGCACCGCGAGCACTGAGCACATAGCACCCCGAGCACTGAGCACCCAGCACCCTGAGTACTGAGCACCCAGCACCCTGAGTACTGAGCACCCAGCACCCTGAGCACTGAGTACCCAGCACCTGAGCACTGAGCACCCAGCACCCCGAGCACTGAGCACCCAGCACCCTGAGTACTGAGCTCCCAGCACCCCGAGCACTGAGCACCCAGTACCCTGAGTACTGAGCACCCTGAGTACTGAGCACCGATCACCCTGAGCACTGAGCTCCCAGCACCCTGAGTACTGAGCACCCAGCACCCTGAGCTCTGAGCACCCAGCACCCTGAGTACTGAGCACCCAGCACCCTGAGCACTGAGCACCCAGCACCCTGAGCACTGAGCACCCAGCACCCTGAGTACTGAGCACCCAGCACCCCGAGCACTGAGCTCCCAGCACCCCGAGAATGAGCACCCAGCACCCCGAGTACTGAGCACCGAGCACCCTGAGCACTGAGTACCCAGCACCCTGAGCACTGAGCACCCAGCACCCTGAGTACTGAGCACCCAGCACCCTGAGTACTGAGCACCCAGCACCCTGAGCACTGAGCACCGAGCACCCCAAGTACTGAGCACCCAGCCCCCTCAGTACTGAGCACCCAGCACCCTGAGTACTGAACACCCAGCACCCTGAGCACTGAGCACTGAGCACCCTGAGCACTGAGTACTGAGCACCGAGCACCCCGAGCACTGAGCACCCAGCACCCGGAGTACTGAGCACCCAGCACCCTGAGTACTAAGCACCGAGCACCCTGAGTACTGAGCACCCAGCACCCTGTACACTGAACATACAGCACCCTGAGTACTGAGCACCTCGAGCACTGAGCACCCAGCACCCTGAGTACTGAGCACCGAGCACCCCGAGCACTGAGCACCCAGCACCCCGAGCACTGAGCACCCAGCACCCCGAGCACTGAGCACCCAGCACCCTGAGCACTGAGCACCCAGCACCCTGAGTACTGAGCACCCAGTACCCTGAGCACTGAGTACCCAGCACCCTGAGCACTGAGCACCTAGCACCCTGTGTACTGAGCACTGACCACCTAGCACCCCGAGTACTGAGCACCCAGCACCCTGTGTACTGAGCACTGACCACCTAGCACCCCGAGTACTGAGCACCCAGCACCCTGAGCACTGAGCACCCAGCACCCCGAGCACTGAGCACCCAGCACCCTGAGTACTGAGCACCCAGCACCCGAGTACTGAGCACCCAGCACCCTGAGTACTGAGCACCCAGCACCCTGAGTACTGAGCACCCAGCACCCTGAGTACTGAGCACCCAGCACCCTGAGTACTGAGCTCCCAGCACCCCGAGAATGAGCACCCAGCACCCCGAGTACTGAGCACCGAGCACCCTGAGCACTGAGTACCCAGCACCCTGAGCACTGAGCACCCAGCACCCTGAGTACTGAGCACCCAGCACCCTGAGTACTGAGCACCCAGCACCCTGAGCACTGAGCACCGAGCACCCCGAGTACTGAGCACCCAGCCCCCTGAGTACTGAGCACCCAGCACCCTGAGTACTGAACACCCAGCACCCTGAGCACTGAGCACTGAGCACCCTGAGCACTGAGTACTGAGCACCGAGCACCCCGAGCACTGAGCACACAGCACCCGGAGTACTGAGCACCCAGCACCCTGAGTACTAAGCACCGAGCACCCTGAGTACTGAGCACCCAGCACCCTGTACACTGAACATACAGCACCCTGAGTACTGAGCACCTCGAGCACTGAGCACCCAGCACCCTGAGTACTGAGCACCGAGCACCCCGAGCACTGAGCACCCAGCACCCCGAGCACTGAGCACCCAGCACCCCGAGCACTGAGCACCCAGCACCCTGAGCACTGAGCACCCAGCACCCTGAGTACTGAGCACCCAGTACCCTGAGCACTGAGTACCCAGCACCCTGAGCACTGAGCACCTAGCACCCTGTGTACTGAGCACTGACCACCTATCACCCCGAGTACTGAGCACCCAGCACCCTGTGTACCGAGCACTGACCACCTAGCACCCCGAGTACTGAGCACCCAGCACCCTGAGCACTGAGCACCCAGCACCCCGAGCACTGAGCACCCAGCACCCTGAGTACTGAGCACCCAGCACCCGAGTACTGAGCACCCAGCACCCTGAGTACTGAGCACCCAGCACCCTGAGTACTGAGCACCCAGCACCCTGAGTACTGAGCACCCAGTACCCCGAGTACTGAGCACCCAACACCCTGAGTACTGAGCACCCAGCACCCTGAGTACTGAGCACCCAGCACCCTGAGCACTGAGCACCCAGCACCCTGAGTACTGAGCACCCAGCACCCTGAGCACTGAGCACCCAGCACCCTGAGCACTGAGTACCCAGGACCCTGAGTACTGAGCACTGAGCACGCAGCACCCTGAGTACTGAGCACCCAGGACCCGGAGTACTGAGCACCCAGCACCCCAGCACCCTGAGCACTGAGCACCCAGCACCCTGAGTACTGAGCACCCAGCACCCGAGTACTGAGCACCCAGCACCCTGAGCACTGAGCACCCATCACCCGAGTACTGAGCACCCAGCACAATGAGTACTGAGCACCCAGCACCCTGAATACTGAGCACTCAGCACCCCGAGTACTGAGCACCCAGCACCCTGAGTACTGAGCACCCAGCACCCTGAGCACTGAGCACCCAGCACCCCGAGCACTGAGCACCCAGCACCCTGAGTACTGAGCACCCAGCACCCTGATCACTGAGCACCCAGAACCCTGAGTAGTGAGCACCCAACGTACTGAGCACCGAGCACCCTGAGCACTGAGCACCCAGAACCCTGAGCACCGAGCACCCCGAGCACTGAGCACCGAGCACCCCGAGCACTGAGCACCCAGCACCCTGATCACTGATCACCCAGCACCCTGAGCACTGAGCACCCAGCACCCGAGTACTGAGCACCCAGCACCCTAAGTACTGAGCACCCAGCACCCTGAGTACTGAGCACCCAGCACCCTGAGCACTGAGCACCCAGCACCCTGAGCACTGAGCACCCAGCACCCTGAGCACTGAGCACGCAGCACCCTGAGTAGTGAGCACCCAACGTACTGAGCACCGAGCACCCCGAGCACTGAGCACCCAGCACCCTGAGTACTGAGCACCGATCACCCCGAGCACTGAGCACCCAGCACCCTGAGTACTGAGCTCCGAGCACCCCGAGCACTGAGCACCCAGCGCCCCGAGCACTGAGCACCCAGCACCCTGAGTACTGAGCAACCAGCACCCTGAGCACTGAGCACTGAGCACCCAGCACCCTGAGCACTGAGCACTGAACACCCTGAGTACTGAGCACCAAGCACCCTAAGTACTGAGCACTGAGCACCCTGAGTACTGAGCACACAGCACCCTGAGCACTGAGCACCCAGCACCCTGAGTACTGAGCACTGAGAACCCTGATTACTGAGCACGGAGCACCCTGAGTACTGAGCACCCAGCACCCTGATCACTGAGCACCCAGCACCCTGAGCACTGAGCACCCAGCACCTTGAGTACTGAGCACCGAGCACCCCGAGCACTGAGCACCCAGCACCCTGAGTACTGAGCACCCAGCACCCTGAGCACTGAGCACCCAGCACCCTGAGCACTGAGCACCCAGCAGGGCGAGCACTGATCACCCAGCACCCTGAGTACTGAGCACCCAGCACGCTGAGCACTGAGCACCCAGCACCCTGAGTACTGAGCACCCAGCACCCTGAGTACTGAGCAACCAGCACCCTGAGCACTGAGCACTGAGCACCCAGCACCCTGAGCACTGAGCACTGAACACCCAGCACCCCGAGCACTGATCACCCAGCACCCCGAGCACTGAGCACCCAGCACCCTGAGCACTGAGCACCCTGTGGACTGAACACCCAGCACCCTGAGCACTGAGCACCCAGCACCCTGAGTACTGAGCACCGATCACCCTGAGCACTGAGCACCCAGCACCCCGAGCACTGAGCACCCAGCACCCTGAGTACTGACCTCCCAGCACCCCGAGTACTGAGCACCCAGCACCCTGAGCACTGAGCACCCAGCACCCTGAGTACTGAGCACCCAGCACCCCGAGCACTGAGCACCCAGCACCATGAGTACTGCGCACCCAGCACCCCGAGCACTGAGCACCCAGCACCCCAAGAATGAGCACCCAGCACCCCGAGTACTGAGCACCGAGCACCCTGAGCACTGAGTACCAAGCACCCTGAGCACTGAGCACCCAGCACCCTGAGTACTGAGCACCCAGCACCCTGAGTACTGAGCACCCAGCACCCTGAGCACTGAGCACCGAGCACCCCGAGTACTGAGCACCCAGCAACCTGAGTACTGAGCACCCAGCACCCTGAGTACTGAACACCCAGCACCCTGAGCACTGAGCACTGAGCACCCTGAGCACTGAGTACTGAGCACGGAGCACCCCGAGCACTGAGCACCCAGCACCCGGAGTACTGAGCACCCAGTACCCTGAGTACTAAGCACCGAGCACCCTGAGTACTGAGCACCCAGCACCCTGAACACTGAACATACAGCACCCTGAGTACTGAGCACCTCGAGCACTGAGCACCCAGCACCCTGAGTACTGAGCACCGAGCACCCCGAGCACTGAGCACCCAGCACCCCGAGCACTGAGCACCCAGCACCCCGAGCACTGAGCACCCAGCACCCTGAGCACTGAGCACCCAGCACCCTGAGTACTGAGCACCCAGTACCCTGAGCACTGGGTACCCAGCACCCTGAGCACTGAGCACCCAGCGCCCCGAGCACCGAGCACCCTGAGCACTGAGCACCCAGCACCCTGACTACTGAGCACCCAGCACCCTGAGTACTGAACACCCAGCATCCTGAGCACTGAGCTCTGAGCACCCTGAGCACTGAGTACTGAGCACTGAGCACCCTGAGCACTGAGCACCCAGCACCCCGAGTACTGAGCACCCAGCACCCCGAGCACTGAGCACCCAGCACCCCGAGCACTGAGCACCCAGCACCCCGAGCACTGAGCACCCAGCACCCCGAGTACTGAGCACTGAGCACCCTGAGTACTGAGCACCCAGCACCCTGAGCACCCAGCACCCCGAGTACTGAGCACTGAGCACCCTGAGTACTGAGCACCCAGCACCCTGAGCACTGAGTACCCAGCACCCTGAGCACTGAGCACCCAGCACCCTGAGCACTGAGCACCCAGCACCCTGAGCACTGAGCACCCAGCACCCTGAGTATTGAGCACTGAGCACCGAGCACCCCGAGCACTGAGCACCCAGCACACTGAGTACTGAGCACTGAGCACCCAGCACACCGAGCACTGAGCACCCAGCACCCTGAGTACTGAGCACCCAGCAACCTGAGTACTGAGCACCCAGCACCCTGAGTACTGAGCACCCAGCACCCTGAGCACTGAGCACCCAGCACCCTGAGTACTGAGCACCCAGCACCCTGAGCACTGAGCACCCAGCACCCTGAGCACTGAGCACCCAGCACCCTGAGTATTGAGCACTGAGCACCGAGCACCCCGAGCACTGAGCACCCAGCACACTGAGTACTGAGCACTGAGCACCCAGCACACCGAGCACTGAGCACCGAGCACCCCGAGTACTGAGCACCCAGCAACCTGAGTACTGAGCACCCAGCACCCTGAGTACTGAACACCCAGCACCCTGAGCACTGAGCACTGAGCACCCTGAGCACTGAGTACTGAGCACGGAGCACCCCGAGCACTGAGCACCCAGCACCCGGAGTACTGAGCACCCAGTACCCTGAGTACTAAGCACCGAGCACCCTGAGTACTGAGCACCCAGCACCCTGAACACTGAACATACAGCACCCTGAGTACTGAGCACCTCGAGCACTGAGCACCCAGCACCCTGAGTACTGAGCACCGAGCACCCCGAGCACTGAGCACCCAGCACCCCGAGCACTGAGCACCCAGCACCCCGAGCACTGAGCACCCAGCACCCTGAGCACTGAGCACCCAGCACCCTGAGTACTGAGCACCCAGTACCCTGAGCACTGGGTACCCAGCACCCTGAGCACTGAGCACCCAGCGCCCCGAGCACCGAGCACCCTGAGCACTGAGCACCCAGCACCCTGACTACTGAGCACCCAGCACCCTGAGTACTGAACACCCAGCATCCTGAGCACTGAGCTCTGAGCACCCTGAGCACTGAGTACTGAGCACTGAGCACCCTGAGCACTGAGCACCCAGCACCCCGAGTACTGAGCACCCAGCACCCCGAGCACTGAGCACCCAGCACCCCGAGCACTGAGCACCCAGCACCCCGAGCACTGAGCACCCAGCACCCCGAGTACTGAGCACTGAGCACCCTGAGTACTGAGCACCCAGCACCCTGAGCACCCAGCACCCCGAGTACTGAGCACTGAGCACCCTGAGTACTGAGCACCCAGCACCCTGAGCACTGAGTACCCAGCACCCTGAGCACTGAGCACCCAGCACCCTGAGCACTGAGCACCCAGCACCCTGAGCACTGAGCACCCAGCACCCTGAGTATTGAGCACTGAGCACCGAGCACCCCGAGCACTGAGCACCCAGCACACTGAGTACTGAGCACTGAGCACCCAGCACACCGAGCACTGAGCACCCAGCACCCTGAGTACTGAGCACCGAGCACCCTGAGTACTGAGCACCCAGCACCCTGAGTACTGAGCACCCAGCACCCTGAGTACTGAGCACCCAGCAACCTGAGCACTGAGGACCCAGCACCCTGAGCACTGAGCACCCAGCATCCTGAGTACTGAGCACCCAGCACCCTGAGCACTGAGCACCCAGCACCCTGAGCACTGAGCACCCAGCACCCTGAGCACTGAGCACCCAGCACCCTGAGTAGTGAGCACCCAACGTACTGAGCACCGAGCACCCCGAGCACTGAGCACCCAGCACCCTGAGTACTGAGCTCCGAGCACCCTGAGCACTGAGCACCCAGCGCCCCGAGCACCGAGGACCCTGAGCACTGAGCACCCAGCACCCTGAGTACTGAGCATACAGCACCCTGAGCAATGAGCACCCTGAGTACTGAGCACCCAGCACCTTGAGCACTGAGCACCCAGCACCCTGAGTACTGAGCACCCAGCACCCTGAGTACTGAGCACCCAGCACCCTGAGTACTGAGCACCCAGCACCCTGAGCACTGAGTACCCAGCACCTGAGCAATGAGCACCCAGCACCACGAGCACTGAGCACCCAGCACCCTGAGTACTGAGCTCCCAGCACCCCGAGCACTGAGCACCCAGTACCCTGAGTACTGAGCACCCTGAGTACTGAGCACCGATCACCCTGAGCACTGAGCTCCCAGCACCCTGAGTACTGAGCACCCAGCACCCTGAGCACTGAGTACCCAGCACCCTGAGTACTGAGCACCCAGCACCCTTAGCACTGAGCACCCAGCACCCTGAGTACTGAGCACCCAGCACCCTGAGCACTGAGCACCCAGCACCCTGAGTACTGAGCACCCAGCACCCCGAGCACTGAGCTCCCAGCACCCCGAGAATGAGCACCCAGCACCCCGAGTACTGAGCACCGAGCACCCTGAGCACTGAGTACCCAGCACCCTGAGCACTGAGCACCCAGCACCCTGAGTACTGAGCACCCAGCACCCTGAGTACTGAGCACCCAGCACCCTGAGCACTGAGCACCGAGCACCCCGAGTACTGAGCACCCAGCCCCCTGAGTACTGAGCACCCAGCACCCTGAGTACTGAACACCCAGCACCCTGAGCACTGAGCACTGAGCACCCTGAGCACTGAGTACTGAGCACCGAGCACCCCGAGCACTGAGCACCCAGCACCCGGAGTACTGAGCACCCAGCACCCTGAGTACTAAGCACCGAGCACCCTGAGTACTGAGCACCCAGCACCCTGTACACTGAACATACAGCACCCTGAGTACTGAGCACCTCGAGCACTGAGCACCCAGCACCCTGAGTACTGAGCACCGAGCACCCCGAGCACTGAGCACCCAGCACCCCGAGCACTGAGCACCCAGCACCCCGAGCACTGAGCACCCAGCACCCTGAGCACTGAGCACCCAGCACCCTGAGTACTGAGCACCCAGTACCCTGAGCACTGAGTACCCAGCACCCTGAGCACTGAGCACCTAGCACCCTGTGTACTGAGCACTGACCACCTAGCACCCCGAGTACTGAGCACCCAGCACCCTGTGTACTGAGCACTGACCACCTAGCACCCCGAGTACTGAGCACCCAGCACCCTGAGCACTGAGCACCCAGCACCCTGAGCACTGAGCACCCAGCACCCTGAGTACTGAGCACCCAGCACCCGAGTACTGAGCACCCAGCACCCTGAGTACTGAGCACCCAGCACCCTGAGTACTGAGCACCCAGCACCCTGAGTACTGAGCACCCAGTACCCCGAGTACTGAGCACCCAACACCCTGAGTACTGAGCACCCAGCACCCTGAGTACTGAGCACCCAGCACCCTGAGCACTGAGCACCCAGCACCCTGAGTACTGAGCACCCAGCACCCTGAGCACTGAGCACCCAGCACCCTGAGCACTGAGTACCCAGGACCCTGAGTACTGAGCACTGAGCACGCAGCACCCTGAGTACTGAGCACCCAGTACCCTGAGTACTGAGCACCCAGCACCCCAGCACCCTGAGCACTGAGCACCCAGCACCCTGAGTACTGAGCACCCAGCACCCGAGTACTGAGCACCCAGCACCCTGAGCACTGAGCACCCATCACCCGAGTACTGAGCACCCAGCACAATGAGTACTGAGCACCCAGCACCCTGAATACTGAGCACTCAGCACCCCGAGTACTGAGCACCCAGCACCCTGAGTACTGAGCACCCAGCACCCTGAGCACTGAGCACCCAGCACCCCGAGCACTGAGCACCCAGCACCCTGAGTACTGAGCACCCAGCACCCTGATCACTGAGCACCCAGAACCCTGAGTAGTGAGCACCCAACGTACTGAGCACCGAGCACCCTGAGCACTGAGCACCCAGAACCCTGAGCACCGAGCACCCCGAGCACTGAGCACCGAGCACCCCGAGCACTGAGCACCCAGCACCCTTATCACTGATCACCCAGCACCCTGAGCACTGAGCACCCAGCACCCGAGTACTGAGCACCCAGCACCCTGAGTACTGAGCACCCAGCACCCTGAGTACTGAGCACCCAGCACCCTGAGCACTGAGCACCCAGCACCCTGAGCACTGAGCACCCAGCACCCTGAGCACTGAGCACCCAGCACCCTGAGCACTGAGCACCCAGCACCCTGAGCACTGAGCACCCAGCACCCTGAGTACTGAGCACCGATCACCCCGAGCACTGAGCACGCAGCACCCTGAGTACTGAGCTCCGAGCACCCCGAGCACTGAGCACCCAGCGCCCCGAGCACTGAGCACCCAGCACCCTGAGCACTGAGCACCCAGCACCCTGAGTACTGAGCACCCAGCACCCTGAGTACTGAACACAGAGCACCCTGAGCACTGAGCACTGAGCACCCTGAGCACTGAGTACTGAGCACTGAGCAACCTGAGCACTGAGCACCCAGCACCCCGAGTACTGAGCAGGCAGCACGCCGAGCACTGAGCACCCAGCGCCCTGAGCACTGAGCACCCAGCACCCCGAGCACTGAGCTCTGAGCACCCTGAGCACTGAGCACCCAGCACACCGAGTACTGAGCACTGAGCACCCTGAGTACTGAGCACCAAGCACCCTAAGTACTGAGCACTGAGCACCCTGAGTACTGAGCACACAGCACCCTGAGCACTGAGTACCCAGCACCCTGAGTACTGAGCACTGAGAACCCTGATTACTGAGCGCGGAGCACCCTGAGTACTGAGCACCCAGCACCCTGATCACTGAGCACCCAGCACCCTGAGCATTGAGCACCCAGCACCTTGAGTACTGAGCACCGAGCACCCCGAGCACTGAGCACCCAGCACCCTGAGTACTGAGCACCCAGCACCCTGAGCACTGAGCACCCAGCACCCTGAGCACTGAGCACCCAGCAGCCCGAGCACTGATCACCCAGCACCCTGAGTACTGAGCACCCAGCACCCTGAGCACTGAGCACCCAGCACCCTGAGTACTGAGCACCCAGCACCCTGAGTACTGAGCAACCAGCACCCTGAGCACTGAGCACTGAGCACCCAGCACCCTGAGCACTGAGCACTGAACACCCAGCACCCCGAGCACTGAGCACCCAGCACCCCGAGCACTGAGCACCCAGCACCCTGAGCACTGAGCACCCTGTGGACTGAACACCCAGCACCCTGAGCACTGAGCACCCAGCACCCTGAGTATTGAGCACCGATCACCCTGAGCACTGAGCACCCAGCACCCCGAGCACTGAGCACCCAGCACCCTGAGTACTGAGCTCCCAGCACCCCGAGTACTGAGCACCCAGCACCCTGAGCACTGAGCACCCAGCACCCTGAGTACTGAGCACCCAGCACCCTGAGCACTGAGCACCCAGCACCATGAGTACTGCGCACCCAGCACCCCGAGCACTGAGCACCCAGCACCCCAAGAATGAGCACCCAGCACCCCGAGTACTGAGCACCGAGGACCCTGAGCACTGAGTACCAAGCACGCTGAGTACTGAGCACCCAGCACCCTGAACACTGAACATACAGCACCCCGAGCACTGAGCACCCAGCACCCTGAGTACTGAACACCCAGCACCCTGAGTACTGAGCACTGAGTACCCTGAGCACTGAGTACTGAGCACGGAGCACCCCGAGCACTGAGCACCCAGCACCCGGAGTACTGAGCACCCAGCACCCTGAGTACTAAGCACCGAGCACCCTGAGTACTGAGCACCCAGCACCCTGAACACTGAACATACAGCACCCTGAGTACTGAGCACCTCGAGCACTGAGCACCCAGCACCCTGAGTACTGAGCACCGAGCACCCCGAGCACTGAGCACCCAGCACCCCGAGCACTGAGCACCCAGCACCCCGAGCACTGAGCACCCAGCACCCTGAGCACTGAGCACCCAGCACCCTGAGTACTGAGCACCCAGTACCCTGAGCACTGAGTACCCAGCACCCTGAGCACTGAGCACCCAGCGCCCCGAGCACCGAGCACCCTGAGCACTGAGCACCCAGCACCCTGACTACTGAGCACCCAGCACCCTGAGTACTGAACACCCAGCATCCTGAGCACTGAGCACTGAGCACCCTGAGCACTGAGTACTGAGCACTGAGCACCCTGAGCACTGAGCACCCAGCACCCCGAGTACTGAGCACCCAGCACCCCGAGCACTGAGCACCCAGCACCCCGAGCACTGAGCACCCAGCACCCCGAGCACTGAGCACCCAGCACCCCGAGTACTGAGCACTGAGCACCCTGAGTACTGAGCACCCAGCACCCTGAGCACTGAGCACCCAGCACCCCGAGTACTGAGCACTGAGCACCCTGAGTACTGAGCACCCAGCACCCTGAGCACTGAGTACCCAGCAACCTGAGCACTGAGCACCCAGCACCCTGAGCACTGAGCACCCAGCACCCTGAGCACTGAGCACCCAGCACCCTGAGTATTGAGCACTGAGCACCGAGCACCCCGAGCACTGAGCACCCAGCACCCTGAGTACTGAGCACTGAGCACCCAGCACACCGAGCACTGAGCACCCAGCACCCTGAGCACTGAGCACCCAGCACCCTGAGTACTGAGCACCGAGCACCCTGAGTACTGAGCACCCAGCACCCTGAGTACTGAGCACCCAGCACCCTGAGTACTGAGCACCCAGCAACCTGAGCACTGAGCACCCAGCACCCTGAGCACTGAGCACCCAGCATCCTGAGTACTGAGCACCCAGCACCCTGAGCACTGAGCACCCAGCACCCTGAGCACTGAGCACCCAGCACCCTGAGCACTGAGCACCCAGCACCCTGAGTAGTGAGCACCCAACGTACTGAGCACCGAGCACCCCGAGCACTGAGCACCCAGCACCCTGAGTACTGAGCTCCGAGCACCCTGAGCACTGAGCACCCAGCGCCCCGAGCACCGAGCACCCTGAGCACTGAGCACCCAGCACCCTGAGTACTGAGCATACAGCACCCTGAGCAATGAGCACCCTGAGTACTGAGCACCCAGCACCTTGAGCACTGAGCACCTAGCACCCCGAGCACTGAGCACCCAGCACCCGGAGAACTGAGCACCCAGCACCCTGAGTACTAAGCACCTAGCACCCTGAGTACTGAGCACCCAGCACCCTGAGCACTGAATACAAAGCACCCTGAGTACTGAGCACCTCGAGCACTGAGCACAAAGCACCGCGAGCACTGAGCACATAGCACCCCGAGCACTGAGCACCCAGCACCCTGAGTACTGAGCACCCAGCACCCTGAGTACTGAGCACCCAGCACCCTGAGCACTGAGTACCCAGCAACTGAGCACTGAGCACCCAGCACCCTGAGCACTGAGCACACAGCACCCTGAGCACTGAGCACCCAGCACCCTGAGTACTGAGCACTGAGCACCCAGCACCCGAGCACTGAGCACCCAGCACCCTGAGTACTGAGCACCGAGCACCCCGAGTACTGAGCACCCAGCACCCTGAGTACTGAGCTCCAAGCACCCCGAGCACTGAGCACCCAGCACCCTGAGTACTGAGCACATAGCACCCTAAGCAATGAGCACCCTGAGTACTGAGCACCCAGCACCTTGAGCACTGAGCACCGAGCACCCCGAGCACTGAGCACCCAGCACTCGGAGTACTGAGCACCCAGCAACCTGAGTACTAAGCACCGAGCACCCTGAGTACTGAGCACCCAGCACCCTGAGCACTGAACACACAGCACCCTGAGTACTGAGCACCTCGAGCACTGAGCACCCTGCACCCTGAGTACTGAGCACCGAGCACCCCGAGAACTGAGCACCCAGCACTGCGAGCACTGAGCACCCAGCACCCTGAGTACTGAGCACCCAGCACCTCGAGCACTGATCACCCAGCACCCTGAGTACTGAGAAACCAGCACCCTGAGCACTGAGCCCCCAGCACCCTGAGTACTGAGCACCCAGCACCCTGAGTACTGAGCAACCAGCACCCTGAGCACTGAGCACTGAGCACCCAGCACCCTGAGCACTGAGCACCCAGCACCCCGAGCACTGAGCACCCAGCACCCCGAGCACTGAGCACCCAGCACCCTGAGCACTGAGCACCCTGTGGACTGAACACCCAGCACCCTGAGGACTGAGCACCCAGCACCCTGAGTACTGAGCACTGATCACCCTGAGCACTGAGCACCCAGCACCCCGAGCACTGAACACCCAGCACCCTGAGTACTGAGCTCCCAGCACCCCGAGCACTGAGCACCCAGTACCCTGAGTACTGAGCACCCTGAGTACTGAGCACCGATCACCCTGAGCACTGAGCTCCCAGCACCCTGAGTACTGAGCACCCAGCACCCTGAGCACTGAGCACCCAGCACATTGAGTACTGAGCACCCAGCACCCTGAGCACTGAGCACCCAGCACCCTGAGTACTGAGCACCCAGCACCCTGAACACTGAGCACCCAGCACCCTGAGTACTGATCACCCAGCACCCCGAGCACTGAGCTCCCAGCACCCCGAGAATGAGAACCCAGCACCCTGAGTACTGAGCACCGAGCACCCTGAGCACTGAGCACAAAGCACCCTGAGCACTGAGCACCCAGCACCCTGAGCACTGAGCACCCAGCACCCTGAGCATTGAGCACGCAGCACCCTGAGTAGTGAGCACCCAACGTACTGAGCACCGAGCACCCCGAGCACTGAGCACCCAGCACCCTGAGAACTGAGCACCGATCACCCCGAGCACTGAGCACCCAGCACCCTGAGTACTGAGCTCCGAGCACCCCGAGCACTGAGCACCCAGCGCCCCGAGCACTGAGCACCCAGCACCCTGAGCACTGAGCACCCAGCACCCTGAGTACTGAGCAACCAGCACCCTGAGTACTGAACACCCAGCACCCTGAGCACTGAGCACTGAGCACCCTGAGCACTGAGTACTGAGCACTGAGCAACCTGAGCACTGAGCACCCAGCACCCCGAGTACTGAGCACCCCGCAAGCCGAGCACTGAGCACCCAGCGCCCTGAGCGCTGAGCACCCAGCACCCCGAGCACTGAGCACTGAGCACCCTGAACACTGAGCACCCAGCAAACCGAGTACTGAGCACTGAGCACCCTGAGTACTGAGCACCAAGCACCCTAAGTACTGAGCACTGAGCACCCTGAGTACTGAGCACACAGCACCCTGAGCACTGAGTACCCAGCACCCTGAGTACTGAGCACTGAGAACCCTGATTACTGAGCACGGAGCACCCTGAGTACTGAGCACCCAGCACCCTGATCACTGAGCACCCAGCACCCTGAGCACTGAGCACCCAGCACCTTGAGTACTGAGCAACGAGCACCCCGAGCACTGAGCACCCAGCACCCTGAGTACTGAGCACCCAGCACCCTGAGCACTGAGCACCCAGCACCCTGAGCACTGAGCACCCAGCAGCCCGAGCACTGATCACCCAGCATCCTGAGTACTGAGCACCCAGCACCCTGAGCACTGAGCACCCAGCACCCTGAGTACTGAGCACCCAGCACCCTGAGTAATGAGCAACCAGCACCCTGAGCACTGAGCACTGAGCACCCAGCACCCTGAGCACTGAGCACTGAACACCCAGCACCCCGAGCACTGAGCACCCAGCACCCCAAGCTCTGATCACCCAGCACCCTGAGCACTGAGCACCCTGTGGACTGAACACCCAGCACCCTGAGCACTGAGCACCCAGCACCCTGAGCACTGAGCAGCGATCACCCTGAGCACTGAGCACCCAGCACCCCGAGCACTGAGCACCCAGCACCCTGAGTACTGAGCTCCCAGCACCCCGAGTACTGAGTACCCAGCACCCTGAGCACTGAGCACCCAGCACCCTGAGTACTGAGCACCCAGCACCCTGAGCACTGAACACCCAGCACCATGAGTACTGTGCACCCAGCACCCCGAGCACTGAGCACCCAGCACCCCAAGAATGAGCACCCAGCACCCCGAGTACTGAGCACCGAGCACCCTGAGCACTGAGTACCAAGCACCCTGAGCACTGAGCACCCAGCACCCTGAGTACTGAGCACCCAGCAACCTGAGTACTGAGCACCCAGCACCCTGAGTACTGAACACCCAGCACACTGAGCACTGAGCACTGAGCACCCTGAGCACTGAGTACTGAGCACGGAGCACCCCGAGCACTGAGCACCCAGCACCCGGAGTACTGAGCACCCAGCACCCTGAGTACTAAGCACCGAGCACCCTGAGTACTGAGCACCCAGCATCCTGAACACTGAACATACAGCACCCTGAGTACTGAGCACCTCGAGCACTGAGCACCCAGCACCCTGAGTACTGAGCACCGAGCACCCCGAGCACTGAGCACCCAGCACCCCGAGCACTGAGCACCCAGCACCCCGAGCACTGAGCACCCAGCACCCTGAGCACTGAGCACCCAGCACCCTGAGTACTGAGCACCCAGTACCCTGAGCACTGAGTACCCAGCACCCTGAGCACTGAGCACCCAGCGCCCCGAGCACCGAGCACCCTGAGCACTGAGCACCCAGCACCCTGACTACTGAGCACCCAGCACCCTGAGTACTGAACACCCAGCACCCTGAGCACTGAGCACTGAGCACGCTGAGCACTGAGTACTGAGCACTGAGCACCCTGAGCACTGAGCACCCAGCACCCCGAGTACTGAGCACCCAGCACCCCGAGCACTGAGCACCCAGCACCCCGAGCACTGAGCACCCAGCACCCCGAGCACTGAGCACCCAGCACCCCGAGTACTGAGCACTGAGCACCCTGAGCACTGAGCACCCAGCACCCCGAGTACTCAGCACTGAGCACCCTGAGTACTGAGCACCCAGCACCCTGAGCACTGAGTACCCAGCACCCTGAGCACTGAGCACCCAGCACCCTGAGCACTGAGCACCCAGCACCCTGAGCACTGAGCACCCAGCACCCTGAGTATTGAGCACTGAGCACCGAGCACCCCGAGCACTGAGCACCCAGCACCCTGAGTACTGAGTACTGAGCACCCAGCACACCGAGGACTGAGCACCCAGCACCCTGAGCACTGAGCACCCAGCACCCTGAGTACTGAGCTCCGAGCACCCCGAGCACTGAGCACCCAGCGCCCCGAGCACTGAGCACCCAGCACCCTGAGCACTGAGCACCCAGCACCCTGAGTACTGAGCACCCAGCACCCTGAGTACTGAACACCCAGAACCCTGAGCACTGAGCACTGAGCACCCTGAGCACTGAGTACTGAGCACTGAGCAACCTGAGCACTGAGCACCCAGCACCCCGAGTACTGAGCACCCCGCACGCCGAGCACTGAGCACCCAGCGCCCTGAGCACTGAGCACCCAGCACCCCGAGCACTGAGCACTGAGCACCCTGAACACTGAGCACCCAGCACACCGAGTACTGAGCACTGAGCACCCTGAGTACTGAGCACCAAGCACCCTAAGTACTGAGCACTGAGCACCCTGAGTACTGAGCACACAGCACCCTGAGCACTGAGTACCCAGCACCCTGAGTACTGAGCACTGAGAACCCTGATTACTGAGCACGGAGCACCCTGAGTACTGAGCACCCAGCACCCTGATCACTGAGCACCCAGCACCCTGAGCACTGAGCACCCAGCACCTTGAGTACTGAGCACCGAGCACCCCGAGCACTGAGCACCCAGCACCCTGAGTACTGAGCACCCAGCACCCTGAGCACTGAGCACCCAGCACCCTGAGCACTGAGCACCCAGCAGCCCGAGCACTGATCACCCAGCATCCTGAGTACTGAGCACCAGCACCCTGAGCACTGAGCACCCAGCACCCTGAGTACTGAGCACCCAGCACCCTGAGTAATGAGCAAAAAGCACCCTGAGCACTGAGCACTGAGCACCCAGCACCCTGAGCACTGAGCACTGAACACCCAGCACCCCGAGCACTGAGCACCCAGCACCCCAAGCACTGATCACCCAGCACCCTGAGCACTGAGCACCCTGTGGACTGAACACCCAGCACCCTGAGCACTGAGCACCCAGCACCCTGAGTACTGAGCACCGATCACCCTGAGCACTGAGCACCCAGCACCCCGAGCACTGAGCACCCAGCACCCTGAGTACTGAGCTCCCAGCACCCCGAGTACTGAGTACCCAGCACCCTGAGCACTGAGCACCCAGCACCCTGAGTACTGAGCACCCAGCACCCTGAGCACTGAGCACCCAGCACCATGAGTACTGTGCACCCAGCACCCCGAGCACTGAGCACCCAGCACCCCAAGAATGAGCACCCAGCACCCCGAGTACTGAGCACCGAGCACCCTGATTACTGAGTACCAAGCACCCTGAGCACTGAGCACCCAGCACCCTGAGTACTGAGCACACAGCACCCTGAGTACTGAGCACCCAGCACCCTGAGCACTGAGCACCGAGCACCCCGAGTACTGAGCACCCAGCAACCTGAGTACTGAGCACCCAGCACCCTGAGTACTGAACACCCAGCACCCTGAGCACTGAGCACTGAGCACCCTGAGCACTGTGTACTGAGCACGGAGCACCCCGAGCACTGAGCACCCAGCACCCGGAGTACTGAGCACCCAGCACCCTGAGTACTAAGCACCGAGCACCCTGAGTACTGAGCACCCAGCACCCTGAACACTGAACATACAGCACCCTGAGTACTGAGCACCTCGAGCACTGAGCACCCAGCACCCTGAGTACTGAGCACAGAGCACCCCGAGCACTGAGCACCCAGCACCCCGAGCACTGAGCACCCAGCACCCCGAGCACTGAGCACCCAGCACCCTGAGCACTGAGCACCCAGCACCCTGAGTACTGAGCACCCAGTACCCTGAGCACTGAGTACCCAGCACCCTGAGCACTGAGCACCCAGCGCCCCGAGCACCGAGCACCCTGAGCACTGAGCACCCAGCACCCTGACTACTGAGCACCCAGCACCCTGAGTACTGAACACCCAGCACCCTGAGCACTGAGCACTGAGCACGCTGAGCACTGAGTACTGAGCACTGAGCACCCTGAGCACTGAGCACCCAGCACCCCGAGTACTGAGCACCCAGCACCCCGAGCACTGAGCACCCAGCACCCCGAGCACTGAGCACCCAGCACCCCGAGCACTGAGCACCCAGCACCCCGAGTACTGAGCACTGAGCACCCTGAGCACTGAGCACCCAGCACCCCGAGTACTCAGCACTGAGCACCCTGAGTACTGAGCACCCAGCACCCTGAGCACTGAGTACCCAGCACCCTGAGCACTGAGCACCCAGCACCCTGAGCACTGAGCACCCAGCACCCTGAGCACTGAGCACCCAGCACCCTGAGTATTGAGCACTGAGCACCGAGCACCCCGAGCACTGAGCACCCAGCACCCTGAGTACTGAGTACTGAGCACCCAGCACACCGAGGACTGAGCACCCAGCACCCTGAGCACTGAGCACCCAGCACCCTGAGTACTGAGCACCGAGCACCCTGAGTACTGAGCACCCAGCACCCTGAGTACTGAGCACCCAGCACCCTGAGTACTGAGCACCCAGCAACCTGAGCACTGAGCACCCAGCACCCTGAGCACTGAGCACCCAGCATCCTGAGTACTGAGCACCCAGCACCCTGAGCACTGAGCACCCAGCACCCTGAGCACTGAGCACCCAGCACCCTGAGCACTGAGCACCCAGCACCCTGAGTAGTGAGCACCCAACGTACTGAGCACCGAGCACCCCGAGCACTGAGCACCCAGCACCCTGAGTACTGAGCTCCGAGCACCCTGAGCACTGAGCACCCAGCGCCCCGAGCACCGAGCACCCTGAGCATTGAGCACCCAGCACCCTGAGTACTGAGCATACAGCACCCTGAGCAATGAGCACCCTGAGTACTGAGCACCCAGCACCTTGAGCACTGAGCACCTAGCACCCCGAGCACTGAGCACCCAGCACCCGGAGTACTGAGCAGCCACCACCCTGAGTACTAAGCATTTAGCACCCTGAGTACTGAGCACCCAGCACCCTGAGCACTGAATACAAAGCACCCTGAGTACTGAGCACCTCGAGCACTGAGCACCCAGCACCGCGAGCACTGAGCACATAGCACCCCGAGCACTGAGCACCCAGCACCCTGAGTACTGAGCACCCAGCACCCTGAGTACTGAGCACCCAGCACCCTGAGCACTGAGTACCCAGCACCTGAGCACTGAGCACCCAGCACCCTGAGCACTGAGCACACAGCACCCTGAGCACTGAGCAACCAGCACCCTGAGTACTGAGCACTGAGCACCCAGCACCCGAGCACTGAGCACCCAGCACCCTGAATACTGAGCACCGAGCACCCCGAGTACTGAGCACCCAGCACCCTGAGTACTGAGCTCCGAGCACCCCGAGCACTGAGCACCCAGCACCCTGAGTACTGAGCACATAGCACCCTAAGCAATGAGCACCCTGAGTACTGAGCACCCAGCACCTTGAGCACTGAGCACCGAGCACCCCGAGCACTGAGCACCCAGCACCCGGAGTACTGAGCACCCAGCACCCTGAGTACTAAGCACCGAGCACCCTGAGTACTGAGCACCCAGAACCCTGAGCACTGAACACACAGCACACTGAGTACTGAGCACCTCGAGCACTGAGCACCCAGCACCCTGAGTACTGAGCACCAAGCACCCCGAGAACTGAGCACCCAGCACTGCGAGCACTGAGCACCCAGCACCCTGAGTACTGAGCACCCAGCACCCCGAGCACTGATCACCCAACACCCTGAGTACTGAGCACCCAGCACCCTGAGCACTGAGCACCCAGCACCCTGAGTACTGAGCAACCAGCACCCTGAGCACTGAGCACTGAGCACCCAGCACCCTGAGCAATGAGCAATCAGCACCCCGAGCACTGAGCACCCAGCACCCCGAGCACTGAGCACCCAGCACCCTGAGCACTGAGCACCCTGTGGACTGAACACCCAGCACCCTGAGCACTGAGCACCCAGCACCCTGAGTACTGAGCACTGATCACCCCGAGCACTGAGCACCCAGTACCCTGAGTACTGAGCACCCTGAGTACTGAGCACCGATCACCCTGAGCACTGAGCTCCCAGCACCCTGAGTACTGAGCACCCAGCACCCTGAGCACTGAGCACCAAGCACCCTGAGTACTGAGCACCCAGCACCCTGAGCACTGAGCACCCAGCACCCTGAGTACTGAGCACCCAGCACCCTGAGCACTGAGCACCCAGCACCCTGAGTACTGATCACCCAGCACCCCGAGCACTGAGCTCCCAGCACCCCGAGAATGAGCACCCAGCACCCCGAGTACTGAGCACCGAGCACCCTGAGCACTGAGTACCCAGCACCCTGAGCACTGAGCACCCAGCACCCTGAGTACTGAGCACCCAGCCCCCTGAGCACTGAGCACCGAGCACCCCGAGTACTGAGCACCCAGCCCCCTGAGTACTGAGCACCCAGCACCCTGAATACTGAACACCCAGCACCCTGAGCACTGAGCACTGAGCACCCTGAGCACTGAGTACTGAGCACCGAGCACCCCGAGCACTGAGCACCCAGCACCCGGAGTACTGAGCACCCAGCACCCTGAGTACTAAGCACCGAGCACCCTGAGTACTGAGCACCAAGCACCCTGAACACTGAACATACAGCACCCTGAGCAATGAGCACCCAGCACCCTGAGTACTGAGCACTGACCACCTAGCACCCCGAGTACTGAGCACCCAGCACCCTGAGTACTGAGCACTGAGCACCCAGCACCCCGAGCACTGAGCACCCAGCACCCTGAGCACTGAGCACCCAGCACCCTGAGCACTGAGCACCCAGCACCCTGAGTACTCAGCACTGACCACCTAGCACCCCGAGTACTGAGCACCCAGCACCCTGAGTACTGAGCACTGAGCACCCAGCACCCCGAGCACTGAGCACCCAGCACCCTGAGCACTGAGCACCCAGCACCCGAGTACTGAGCACCCAGCACCCTGAGTACTGAGCACCCAGCACCCTGAGTACTGAGCACCCAGTACCCCGAGTACTGAGCACCCAACACCCTGAGTACTGAGCACCCAGCACCCTGAGCACTGAGCACCCAGCACCCTGAGCACTGAGCACCCAGCACCCTGAGTACTGAGCACCCAGCACCCTGAGCACTGAGCACCCAGCACCCTGAGCACTGAGCACCCAGCACCCTGAGCACTGAGCACACAGCACCCTGAGCACTGAGCACTGAGCACCCAGCACCCTGAGCACTGAGCAATCAGCACCCCGAGCACTGAGCACCCAGCACCCCGAGCACTGAGCACCCAGCACCCTGAGCACTGAGCACCCTGTGGACTGAACACCCAGCACCCTGAGCACTGAGTACCCAGCACCCTGAGTACTGAGCACTGATCACCCTGAGCACTGAGCACCCAGCACCCCGAGCACTGAGCACCCAGCACCCTGAGTACTGAGCTCCCAGCACCCCGAGCACTGAGCACCCAGTACCCTGAGTACTGAGCACCCTGAGTACTGAGCACCGATCACCCTGAGCACTGAGCTCCCAGCACCCTGAGTACTGAGCACCCAGCAACCTGAGCACTGAGCAGCAAGCACCCTGAGTACTGAGCACCCAGCACCCTGAGCACTGAGCACACAGCACCCTGAGTACTGAGCACAAAGCACCCTGAGCACTGAGCACCCAGCACCCTGAGTACTGATCACCCAGCACCCCGAGCACTGAGCTCCCAGCACCCCGAGAATGAGCACCCAGCACCCCGAGTACTGAGCACCGAGCACCCTGAGCACTGAGTACCCAGCACCATGAGCACTGAGCACCCAGCACCCTGAGTACTGAGGACCCAGCACCCTGAGCACTGAGCACCGAGCACCCCGAGTACTGAGCACCCAGCCCCCTGAGTACTGAGCACCCAGCACCCTGAGTACTGAACACCCTGCACCCTGAGCACTGAGCACTGAGCACCCTGAGCACTGAGTACTGAGCACCGAGCACCCCGAGCACTGAGCACCCAGCACCCGGAGTACTGAGCACCCAGCACCCTGAGTACTAAGCACCGAGCACCCTGAGTACTGAGCACCAAGCACCCTGAACACTGAACATACAGCACCCTGAGCAATGAGCACCCAGCACCCTGAGTACTGAGCACTGACCACCTAGCACCCCGAGTACTGAGCACCCAGCACCCTGAGTACTGAGCACTGAGCACCCAGCACCCCGAGCACTGAGCACCCAGCACCGTGAGCACTGAGCACCCAGCACCCTGAGCACTGAGCACCCAGCACCCTGAGTACTGAGCACTGACCACCTAGCACCCCGAGTACTGAGCACCCAGCACCCTGAGTACTGAGCACTGAGCACCCAGCACCCCGAGCACTGAGCACCCAGCACCCTGCGCACTGAGCACCCAGCACCCGAGTACTGAGCACCCAGCACCCTGAGTACTGAGCACCCAGCACCCTGAGTACTGAGCACCAAGTACCCCGAGTACTGAACACCCAACACCCTGAGTACTGAGCACCCAGCACCCTGAGCACTGAGCACCCAGCACCCTGAGCACTGAGCACCCAGCACCCTGAGTACTGAGCACCCAGCACCCTGAGCACTGAGCACCCAGCACCCTGAGCACTGAGCACCCAGCACCCTGAGCACTGAGCACACAGCACCCTGAGTACTGAGCACCCAGGACCCTGAGTACTGAGCACTGAGCACGCAGCACCCTGAACACTGAGCACCCAGCACCCTGAGTACTGAGCACTGAGCACCCAGCACCCCGAGCACTGAGCACAAAGCACCCTGAGCACTGAGCACCAAGCACCCGACTACTGAGCACCCAGCACAATGAGTACTGAGCACCCAGCACCCTGAATACTGAGCACTCAGCACCCCGAGTACTGAGCACCCAGCACCCTGAGTACTGAGCATCAAGCACCCTAAGTACTGAGCACTGAGCACCCTGAGTACTGAGCACACAGCACCCTGAGCACTGAGTACCCAGCACCCTGAGCACTGAGCACCCAGCACCTTGAGTACTGAGCACCGAGCACCCCGAGCACTGAGCACCCAGCACCCTGAGCACTGAGCACCCAGCACCCTGAGTACTGAACACCCAGTACCCTGAGCACTGAGTACCCAGCACCCTGAGCACTGAGCACCCAGCGCCCCGAGCACCGAGCACCCTGAGCACTGAGCACCCAGCACCCTGACTACTGAGCACCCAGCACCCTGAGTACTGAACACCCAGCACCCTGAGCACTGAGCACTGAGCACCCTGAGCACTGAGTACTGAGCACTGAGCACCCTGAGCACTGAGCACCCAGCACCCCGAGTACTGAGCACCCAGCACCCCGAGCACTGAGCACCCAGCACCCCGAGCACTGAGCACCCAGCACCCCGAGCACTGAGCACCCAGCACCCCGAGTACTGAGCACTGAGCACCCTGAGCACTGAGCACCCAGCACCCCGAGTACTCAGCACTGAGCACCCTGAGTACTGAGCACCCAGCACCCTGAGCACTGAGTACCCAGCACCCTGAGCACTGAGCACCCAGCACCCTGAGCACTGAGCACCCAGCACCCTGAGCACTGAGCACCCAGCACCCTGAGTATTGAGCACTGAGCACCGAGCACCCCGAGCACTGAGCACCCAGCACCCTGAGTACTGAGTACTGAGCACCCAGCACACCGAGGACTGAGCACCCAGCACCCTGAGCACTGAGCACCCAGCACCCTGAGTACTGAGCACCGAGCACCCTGAGTACTGAGCACCCAGCACCCTGAGTACTGAGCACCCAGCAACCTGAGTACTGAGCACCCAGCAACCTGAGCACTGAGCACCCAGCACCCTGAGCACTGAGCACCCAGCATCCTGAGTACTGAGCACCCAGCACCCTGAGCACTGAGCACCCAGCACCCTGAGCACTGAGCACCCAGCACCCTGAGCACTGAGCACCCAGCACCCTGAGTAGTGAGCACCCAACGTACTGAGCACCGAGCACCCCGAGCACTGAGCACCCAGCACCCTGAGTACTGAGCTCCGAGCACCCTGAGCACTGAGCACCCAGCGCCCCGAGCACCGAGCACCCTGAGCATTGAGCACCCAGCACCCTGAGTACTGAGCATACAGCACCCTGAGCAATGAGCACCCTGAGTACTGAGCACCCAGCACCTTGAGCACTGAGCACCTAGCACCCCGAGCACTGAGCACCCAGCACCCGGAGTACTGAGCAGCCACCACCCTGAGTACTAAGCATTTAGCACCCTGAGTACTGAGCACCCAGCACCCTGAGCACTGAATACAAAGCACCCTGAGTACTGAGCACCTCGAGCACTGAGCACCCAGCACCGCGAGCACTGAGCACATAGCACCCCGAGCACTGAGCACCCAGCACCCTGAGTACTGAGCACCCAGCACCCTGAGTACTGAGCACCCAGCACCCTGAGCACTGAGTACCCAGCACCTGAGCACTGAGCACCCAGCACCCTGAGCACTGAGCACACAGCACCCTGAGCACTGAGCAACAAGCACCCTGAGTACTGAGCACTGAGCACCCAGCACCCGAGCACTGAGCACCCAGCACCCTGAATACTGAGCACCGAGCACCCCGAGTACTGAGCACCCAGCACCCTGAGTACTGAGCTCCGAGCACCCCGAGCACTGAGCACCCAGCACCCTGAGTACTGAGCACATAGCACCCTAAGCAATGAGCACCCTGAGTACTGAGCACCCAGCACCTTGAGCACTGAGCACCGAGCACCCCGAGCACTGATCACCCAGCACCCGGAGTACTGAGCACCCAGCACCCTGAGTACTAAGCACCGAGCACCCTGAGTACTGAGCACCCAGAACCCTGAGCACTGAACACACAGCACCCTGAGTACTGAGCACCTCGAGCACTGAGCACCCAGCACCCTGAGTACTGAGCACCAAGCACCCCGAGAACTGAGCACCCAGCACCGCGAGCACTGAGCACCCAGCACCCTGAGTACTGAGCACCCAGCACCCCGAGCACTGATCACCCAACACCCTGAGTACTGAGCACCCAGCACCCTGAGCACTGAGCACCCAGCACCCTGAGTACTGAGCAACCAGCACCCTGAGCACTGAGCACTGAGCACCCAGCACCCTGAGCACTGAGCAATCAGCACCCTGAGCACTGAGCACCCAGCACCCCGAGCACTGAGCACCCAGCACCCTGAGCACTGAGCACCCTGTGGACTGAACACCCAGCACCCTGAGCACTGAGCACCCAGCACCCTGAGTACTGAGCACTGATCACCCCGAGCACTGAGCACCCAGCACTCCGAGCACTGAGCACCCAGCACCCTGAGTACTGAGCTCCCAGCACCCCGAGCACTGAGCACCCAGTACCCTGAGTACTGAGCACCCTGAGTACTGAGCACCGATTACCCTGAGCACTGAGCTCCCAGCACCCTGAGTACTGAGCACCCAGCACCCTGAGCACTGAGCACCAAGCACCCTGAGTACTGAGCACCCAGCACCCTGAGCACTGAGCACCCAGCACCCTGAGTACTGAGCACCCAGCACCCTGAGCACTGAGCACCCAGCACCCTGAGTACTGATCACCCAGCACCCCGAGCACTGAGCTCCCAGCACCCCGAGAATGAGCACCCAGCACCCCGAGTACTGAGCACCGAGCACCCTGAGCACTGAGTACCCAGCACCCTGAGCACTGAGCACCCAGCACCCTGAGTACTGAGCACCCAGCACCCTGAGTACTGAGCACCCAGCCCCCTGAGCACTGAGCACCGAGCACCCCGAGTACTGAGCACCCAGCCCCCTGAGTACTGAGCACCCAGCACCCTGAGTACTGAACACCCAGCACCCTGAGCACTGAGCACTGAGCACCCTGAGCACTGAGTACTGAGCACCGAGCACCCCGAGCACTGAGCACCCAGCACCCGGAGTACTGAGCACCCAGCACCCTGAGTACTAAGCACCGAGCACCCTGAGTACTGAGCACCAAGCACCCTGAACACTGAACATACAGCACCCTGAGCAATGAGCACCCAGCACCCTGAGTACTGAGCACTGACCACCTAGCACCCCGAGTACTGAGCACCCAGCACCCTGAGTACTGAGCACTGAGCACCCAGCACCCCGAGCACTGAGCACCCAGCACCCTGAGCACTGAGCACCCAGCACCCTGAGCACTGAGCACCCAGCACCCTGAGTACTCAGCACTGACCACCTAGCACCCCGAGTACTGAGCACCCAGCACCCTGAGTACTGAGCACTGAGCACCCAGCACCCCGAGCACTGAGCACCCAGCACCCTGAGCACTGAGCACCCAGCACCCGAGTACTGAGCACCCAGCACCCTGAGTACTGAGCACCCAGCACCCTGAGTACTGAGCACCCAGTACCCCGAGTACTGAGCACCCAACACCCTGAGTACTGAGCACCCAGCACCCTGAGTACTGAGCACCCAGCACCCTGAGCACTGAGCACCCAGCACCCTGAGTACTGAGCACCCAGCACCCTGAGCACTGAGCACCCAGCACCCTGAGCACTGAGCACCCAGCACCCTGAGCACTGAGCACACAGCACCCTGAGCACTGAGCACTGAGCACCCAGCACCCTGAGCACTGAGCAATCAGCACCCCGAGCACTGAGCACCCAGCACCCCGAGCACTGAGCACCCAGCACCCTGAGCACTGAGCACCCTGTGGACTGAACACCCAGCACCCTGAGCACTGAGTACCCAGCACCCTGAGTACTGAGCACTGATCACCCTGAGCACTGAGCACCCAGCACCCCGAGCACTGAGCACCCAGCACCCTGAGTACTGAGCTCCCAGCACCCCGAGCACTGAGCACCCAGTACCCTGAGTACTGAGCACCCTGAGTACTGAGCACCGATCACCCTGAGCACTGAGCTCCCAGCACCCTGAGTACTGAGCACCCAGCACCCTGAGCACTGAGCAGCAAGCACCCTGAGTACTGAGCACCCAGCACCCTGAGCACTGAGCACACAGCACCCTGAGTACTGAGCACCCAGCACCCTGAGCACTGAGCACCCAGCACCCTGAGTACTGATCACCCAGCACCCCGAGCACTGAGCTCCCAGCACCCCGAGAATGAGCACCCAGCACCCGGAGTACTGAGCACCGAGCACGCTGAGCACTGAGTACCCAGCACCATGAGCAATGAGCACCCAGCACCCTGAGTACTGAGGACCCAGCACCCTGAGCACTGAGCACCGAGCATCCCGAGTACTGAGCACCCAGCCCCCTGAGTACTGAGCACCCAGCACCCTGAGTACTGAACACCCTGCACCCTGAGCACTGAGCACTGAGCACCCTGAGCACTGAGTACTGAGCACCGAGCACCCCGAGCACTGAGCACCCAGCACCCGGAGTACTGAGCACCCAGCACCCTGAGTACTATGCACCGAGCACCCTGAGTACTGAGCACCAAGCACCCTGAACACTGAACATACAGCACCCTGAGCAATGAGCACCCAGCACCCTGAGTAACTGAGCACTGACCACCTAGCACCCCGAGAACTGAGTACTGAGCACCCAGCACCCCGAGCACTGAGCACCCAGCACCGTGAGCACTGAGCACCCCAGCACCCTGAGCACTGAGCACCCAGCACCCTGAGTACTGAGCACTGACCACCTAGCACCCCGAGTACTGAGCACCCAGCACCCTGAGTACTGAGCACTGAGCACCCAGCACCCCGAGCACTGAGCACCCAGCACCCTGCGCACTGAGCACCCAGCACCCGAGTATTGAGCACCCAGCACCCTGAGTACTGAGCACCCAGCACCCTGAGTACTGAGCACCCCAGTACCCCCGAGTACTGAACACCCAACACCCTGAGTACTGAGCACCCAGCACCCTGAGCACTGAGCACCCAGCACCCTGAGCACTGAGCACCCCAGCACCCTGAGTACTGAGCACCCAGCACCCTGAGCACTGAGCACCCAGCACCCTGAGCACTGAGCACCCAGCACCCTGAGCACTGAGCACACAGCACCCTGAGTACTGAGCACCCAGGACCCTGAGTACTGAGCACTGAGCACGCAGCACCCTGAACACTGAGCACCCAGCACCCTGAGTACTGAGCACTGAGCACCCAGCACCCCGAGCACTGAGCACAAAGCACCCTGAGCACTGAGCACCAAGCACCGACTACTGAGCACCCAGCACAATGAGTACTGAGCACCCAGCACCCTGAATACTGAGCACTCAGCACCCCGAGTACTGAGCACCCCAGCACCCTGAGTACTGAGCATCAAGCACCCTAAGTACTGAGCACTGAGCACCCCTGAGTACTGAGCACACAGCACCCTGAGCACTGAGTACCCAGCACCCTGAGCACTGAGCACCCAGCACCTTGAGTACTGAGCACCGAGCACCCCGAGCACTGAGCACCCAGCACCCTGAGTACTGAGCACCCAGCACCCTGAGCACTGAGCACCCCAGCACCCTGAGCACTGAGCACCCAGCAGCCCGGGCACTGATCACCCAGCACCCTGAGTAATGAGCACCCAGCACCCTGAGCACTGAGCACCCAGCACCCTGAGTACTGAGCACCCAGCACCCTGAGTACTGAGCAACCAGCACCCTGAGCACTGAGCACTGAGCACCCAGCACCCTGAGCACTGAGCACTGAACACCCAGCACCCCGAGCACTGAGCACCCAGCACCCCCAAGAATGAGCACCCAGCACCCCGAGTACTGAGCACCGAGCACCCTGAGCACTGAGTACCCAGCACTCTGAGCACAGAGCACCCAGCACCCTGAGTACTGAGCACCCAGCACCCTGAGTACTGAGCACCCAGCACCCTGAGCACTGAGCACCGAGCACCCCGAGTACTGAGCACCCAGCAACCTGAGTACTGAACACCCAGCACCCTGTGCACTGAGCACTGAGCACCCTGAGCACTGAGTACTGAGCACCGAGCACCCCGAGCACTGAGCACCCAGCACCCGGAGTACTGAGCACCCAGCACCCCTGAGTACTAAGCACCAAGCACCCTGAACACTGAACATACAGCACCCTGAGTACTGAGCACCTCGAGCACTGAGCACCCAGCACCCTGAGTACTGAGCACCGAGCACCCCGAGCACTGAGCACCCAGCACCCCCCGAGCACTGAGCACCCAGCACCCCGAGCACTGAGCACCCAGCACCCTGAGCACTGAGCACAGAGCAACCTGAGTACTGAGCACCCAGCACCCTGAGCACTGAGCACCCAGCACCCTGAGCACTGAGCACCCTGTGGACTGAACACCCAGCAACCTGAGCACTGAGCATCCAGCACCCTGAGTACTGAGCACCGATCAACCTGAGCACTGAGCACCCAGCACCCTGAGTACTGAGCACCCAGCACCCCTGAGCACTGAGCACCCCAGCACCCTGAGTACTGCGCACCCAGCACCCCCGAGTACTGAGCACCCAGCACCCTGAGCACTGAGCACCCAGCACCCTGAGTACTGAGCACCCCAGCACCCTGAGCACTGAGCACCCAGCACCCTGAGTACTGCGCACCCAGCACCCCGAGCACTGAGCACCCAGCACCCCAAGAATGAGCACCCAGCACCCCGAGTACTGAGCACCGAGCACCCTGAGCACTGAGTACCCAGCACCCTGAGCACAGAGCACCCAGCACCCTGAGTACTGAGCACCCCAGCACCCTGAGTACTGAGCACCCAGCACCCTGAGCACTGAGCACCGAGCACCCCGAGTACTGAGCACCCAGCAACCTGAGTACTGAACACCCAGCACCCTGTGCACTGAGCACTGAGCACCCTGAGCACTGAGTACTGAGCACCGAGCACCCCGAGCACTGAGCACCCAGCACCCGGAGTACTGAGCACCCAGCACCCTGAGTACTAAGCACCGAGCACCCTGAGTACTGAGCACCCAGCACCCTGAACACTGAACATACAGCACCCTGAGTACTGAGCACCTCGAGCACTGAGCACCCAGCACCCTGAGTACTGAGCACCGAGCACCCCGAGCACTGAGCACCCAGCACCCCGAGCACTGAGCACCCAGCACCCCCGAGCACTGAGCACCCAGCACCCCTGAGCACTGAGCACCCAGCACCCTGAGTACTGAGCACCCAGCACCCTGAGCACTGAGTACCCAGCACCCTGAGCACTGAGCACCCAGCACCCTGAGCACTGAGCACCCGGCACCCTGAGCACTGAGCACCCAGCACCCTGAGCACTGAGCACCCAGCACCCTGAGTACTGAGCACCCCAGCACCCTGAGCACTGAGTACCCAGCACCCTGAGCACTGAGTACCCAGCACCCTGAGTACTGAGCACCGAGCACCCCGAGCACTGAGGGCCCAGCATACTGAGCACTGAGCACCCTGAGGACTGAGCACCCAGCACCCTTAGCACTGAGCACCCAGCACCCTGAGTACTGAGCACTGATCACCCTGAGCACTGAGCACCCCAGAACCCCGAGCACTGAGCAACCAGCACCCTGAGTTCTGAGCACCCAGCACCCCGAGCACTGAGCACACAGCACCCTGAGTACTGAGCA